>NW_013525102.1:736293-812053 GCF_000836215.1 Papilio polytes | reverse complement strand
ATTGGTGTTTGTGTACATATTAACAAAATTTTCGCATAAATTGTCATAGCCATGACTTATTTGAATCGGCCATTTTATCTTGGGTAAATTATAATGGTGAAAGAATTTTTAAAATCGGCCAAGTATTGTTTACTTGAATCAAATACATACAAAAATATAAATCTTTCCTCTTTATAATATTAGTATGGACTAGCTGTTGCTCGCGACTTCGAAATATAGCCTGTGATTCTCAGCGATAATGTAGCTTTCTAATGATGAAAAAATTTAATATAAATTAGCCTAGAAGTTTTTGAATTATTTCAATATACAAACAAAAATCCAAATCTCTCCTCTTTATAACATTATTATAAATATGGAAGTATAGATGTGTACGTATGTTATGTATCTGAGTGAGTGCGTGTGCGCGTGCGTGTGCGTGCGCGGACGCAGTGACCTTGTCGTACTGCATCTTGATGAAGCGCGCGATGTTCCCGCCGGCGAACTTGTCGACGCAGCCGATGCCGAGCAGCTGCACCAGCCAGCAGGCGCGCGCCTGCATCGCGCCGCTGAAGATGCAGCCCGGGATCTGCAGCAGCGCCTTCACCACCACCACGCACACGTTGTACCGCACCAGCCACGACCACCTTGGCACATCACAAACAACATTATTATTATTAATAATAAAAAAATCATCTATCCATACTCTATACTAATATAATAAACACAATATTTCGTGGCGTAGGATGTCAGCAATTACAACACACTTTGAATAATTCACTATATATTTTCACGCTATTAAATTTAGGGGGTAAATAAATCGGAAAAACCTTAATGTGGGAAAGGGACCATAAACTACAAGCTGACATCAAGGAAGCAAGGTTGCCATGGTAAAGGTAATTGTTATCCAATGTCAAAGTCTTTCGTTGTCATTGGTGCATTTGAATTTTGACATTTGCAATTTGACAAATGTAAACAATAAAATAAAGTTTTTATAATTTCATGCGGTTGAAGCCGAACAGGAACAGATCGTTATTACTAAACATAAATCTATTATTAACTTACCATTGTAAAATAGCTTCTTTTGGCCGTAGATAGAAGTCGGTGCCTTGCCAGAGGAATATGAAGGAGCCGATGAGATAGCCCATAGAGAAGAGGTTGACTCTATTAGTGCCGGTCATGAACATGATGGCCAGCGTCACCCACAGCATGCCCAGGAACACCATGCGCTTGATCACATCCAGCCACGACCTGGGACAAACATGGAACTAGTCACCATCGACATTACAACAGTAACATCCATCTATCGACGAATATATCCTCTCGCCAAAGACATCAAAGAAACATATAGACTAGATATTGCGAACAATACTACTAGTAACTTCTTTGAATGTTACTATGTTGTCAAGTTTAGTACGCCACCGTATTGACATGTTATAAAACATTTGACAAAATCATGATAAGCTCCATCTTTTGTTATAAAAAAAAATAAACAGTGTCACAAAAGAAGATATAAACATTTAAATACGATTTAGTGACACCTATTGGCAATATTTTAAATACAATCAATTATATTTTAAAAGATAGCGTTACTGAGGATCATGTGAAATGTCTAAAGAGAAGTGTCAACTATGCTTCCTCTATACACTTTGTTAATCTCTGGTTCGCGTATTGTTCGAACTCACCCGACGTAATCCAGGAAGTCCGGGACTGGGTTAACAAAGTTGGGCGTCTCCCAGTCCTTGCCGATGTGCTCGCTGTTGGAGCCGCCGGGGTAGGCCGCGCCGTGCGTGCGCTCCAGCCGGAACACGCGCAGCTGCCGCGCCGCGAACACCAGCAGGAAGTAGTCGAAGATCAGCTTCACGGCGTGCGGCGGCTCCGCGGGGTACGGCAGGTACAGCCACGAACGCACGTGTTTAATTTGCTGGAAAATTGGACCAAATTTACGTATTTGAAAAAGCAAATTTTTAACCACACATAAAGACATACGAAAAAAAACGGAAAAAGGGAGGGAGATTCGTTGATTAAACACAGGCAACACATCAGTTTTTACGGATGTCTGTGGGCAGGGTCATTTCGCTGTTTCCAGGAATTCAGGAAGCCACTTGTTCGTTTGGCATTTAACGATATACAAAAAAAGCAAGAAAGACGGTAAAAGAGGGAGAGAAAGACGAGAACAGAAGCCACCCCCCCCCCAAGAGAGAATTGAGAGGAAGCGAGGAAAAGGGAGAAAGGGTGACAAAAATATTCCAACCTGTGTTTCCCCACTCCAGGGGAACTGCAGACAGAGCTGGGGCAGGAAGCCGACGGAGAGCATGTACTGGAGGGGCACGAGCACGGTGAGGCAGGCGGTGAAGGCGGGCCACACGCGCGCCAGGCGGGCGCGCGCGCACGACACCAGCGCCAGCAGCCAGCCCGCGTACACCGCCGCGTACACGTCCATGCGCGACCCGATCACACCCATCAGGCAGATCAGGCAGATCTGCGCACGACACCACAATCACAAGCTACGTTTTAATTAAATACTAGCTATCGCCCGCAACTTCGACAGCGTCAAATTAAAAAAAATGTAGGTAGCCTATGTATTCTTCCCGTCTATGTTCTATATCTGTGCCAAATTTCATCGGGATCCATTCAGCCGTTTAGGCTACAAATTGTAACAAATATTCATCCATCTTAACTTTCGTATTTATAATATTAGTAAGAAGCAAGATTCCAAATCATTTTATATGCAATTTTTTTTTATTTGATATATAGTATGAGTAATTTTTTCTTACCTCAACACCAAATTTGTAGAAACCATAATTAACCAAGTACTTGACACAGTGCATTAAATCTTTGTCTGCCTCTTTTCGTGTCACTTCTGGGAACATTAATTTTTCCGCACCGCTTGGCACAAGACCTCGATCTCTATAAAATAAAAAAGAATTATATGACATTGGCAAATCTTTAGATTGAAATCTTGCATATAATTCTTATATGCCAGTTTTTAAACTGGCATATAAGAAATATATGCAAGTTTTTAGGATAAAAAAAAAACAAAATCTTAAAACAAACCTTATATTCTTCTGTCGGTAACTGACAAGCGAGTAGAAAGTAAAAACTGCGATAAGTCCGATATATCCTTTGAGCAGCACCACCAGGGGGCGGTCGTGTGTCGCCTTGTAGAAGCCCACCCACTCCGCGTTGTTGTACGTTGTTAAGTTATAATCAAACTGGAATATTAACAAATAAACACATAAAAAACAATATTTTTACCACTGGCAACAAAATAAGATTAAAAAACAATACTCACCGAAGTGCAATTAACGTCAAAATATGAATGCTTGATATATTCAATTTGATATACCATTTTCGCCATTAGGTATATGCTGATAAGGGTCGATATCAACAGTACGCAGAAACGTTGTTTCCGAGAGTTCAGTAAAAGAGCTGGTGAAATTATCAACATGATAGGTACATGCATGGCACACACCTAAAACAAAAGGGAGTATTTAAGAGCACACCTTTATTTACTCTGGACCTTTTCTCCAGAAGGTCCAAAATATCCGAATTTTAAATTACTAGATAGCATGTAACAATTTTTAATCTTCTTTTAACTAAATTAATGTACAATCTGCTGCATGAATTTTCAAAAACATGTATGGGCGTGTCTGTCCGTAAATCTGTCATAGGTGTAGAGGATATACTGGAAGAACATTTATACTACTTAATTTTTTTTATTTTACGTGGACGTTCTCGCGGACGAAACCTAGTGAATACATATTATCAATGGACAAGTCATACATATTTTTGGAACCCAAATCTTACACAATTTTATTAAAGTACTCTAAATGTCATATTTATGATTGGCTAACTGTCGCCCGCGACTCCATCCACGTAGAATCCTCTATATCTAAACCAAATTTCATCAAAATCCGTTCAGCCGTTTTAGGTACAAACTCTAACATCCATCTATCTAAACATTTGCATTTATAATATTAGTATGAAGTATGATAGTAGAAAGTTGACATGTGTATGTGGGTGTGGCACTCA
Source organism: Papilio polytes (assembly GCF_000836215.1). Taxonomy (NCBI): domain Eukaryota; kingdom Metazoa; phylum Arthropoda; class Insecta; order Lepidoptera; family Papilionidae; genus Papilio; species Papilio polytes. The sequence continues at coordinate 808,042 of NW_013525102.1, read as the reverse complement.
CGTTCATGACGCAGAGCAGCATGAGGGCGAGGAAGATGACCTTGATGAGGTGCAGGTCGAGGAAGAGGAAGGCGCGGTCGGCGGCGCGCTGCGCGAGGTGGCGCGCGCGGCGCAGCGCCGCCAGCAGCCAGGGCTGCAGCGTGGCGGCGCGTGAACCGCGCGACAGTCGCGAGCCGCGCGACATGTGCGACGTGTGCGAGCCGCGCGACCCGCGCTCCGCGTACGACCGGCTGCGGGACGACTTCCTATACAAACGGTCTATCTTAAGTTTTCTCTCCCCATGTGGCTTCATCCACATGAAATTAAACACTTTTATTGTTTACATTTGTCAAATTGTCAATTGAAAATGCACAAATGACATTTAAGAACTTTGACATTGGATAACAATTACCGTTACCATGGCAACCTTGCTTCCTTGATGTTGACTGTAGTTTTTGTCTCTTTTCCGCATTACAGCTTTGTCCCGAATGATTTAATTCCTAAGTTTAATAGCGAGAAAATATATAACCTAAAGCGTGTCCAGTGTAGGTCTTTTTATTTAAAAACATATTAATTCAAAAAATTATGATTTCTGACTAAGTTGAGTGTATTTGTTCTTTATCATATTGTATAGATAAAAAAGTGCATATTTTGAGCTCAAGTAAACTGTACAAAACACTAAGTTACCTATGTAAGGAGCGTTTGGAGTCCCGAATGTTGTCCGTTTTAGAGGTCTCCCAGCTGGGGCCGGGGCCCGCTTGTTCTTCTTCAAGAGGTAGTGCCGGAAACTGAAAATAAACAAAATATTTAATAAACATATATAAAACAATATTAATTTCGTATTTTGTTACTAAACAGTTTTCTAGCGGAATAGTAAATTGTCATACATCTTTTATTGTAGAAGTACCAGCTTGGCTCGGATGACTAGATTCTCTTCGAGTCGCGACACTGTTTGTTCTACAATTTAAAAACATATCAGAAATTTTATTTAAATGTATTAATAATAAAACAATACTAACTACAATAGTACTTACGTAGTGTTAGGATCAGAAAGCGCCAGAAAGTCTTTATGGAAGTAATGAACCTGCATTATTGTTATAATGAGGAACAAAGTAGGCGTCAACAGTTTGACGAACAAATCCGCGGGGTGATATGGTTCCAGGCCTAAATCGTGCTGTCTGAAATAAAAAAACGTACAAATAAATCATACAAATATGATAAATCCGAAAGTTTTTTTTTATTACATAAGGTGGCAAACGTGAAACCGGCGACCTGAAGGCGCCAAAATAGCGAAGGGACCGCTGCCCATAGACATCAGCAATTGCAGATGCGTTACCTACCCTTAGCCGACGGAGGAGGAGACGCACATAAAGAGGACATTTCCCTTTCTTATGCATCTCCTTCACCGTCAAATGCACTTCCCATCCTGTACTTATAAGAAAAGTATGGTAAAGAGAAAGGGACTTAAATTAGGGCTCCGGCACCACACTCATCAGACGAAACACGGAATTGCTTCCATTTCCCGCCTGTCTTCTGTGTGGTCGTGGTATTACACCGGGCGAGCTGACCCATTCGTGCTAAGAATTTAAAGCGGGCACTGTAATAGTTTACATGGATGTATGAATGTTTGTTAGAGTTTGTAGCCTAAACAGCTGAACGGATTTCGATAAAATTGGCACAAACGTAGAGGTTAGTCTGGAAGGATACATAGGATAGTTTTATTTTTTAAATTCCACGCGTACGAAGTAGCGGGTGAAAGCTAGTAGAAACTAAAAATCAAAACATAATAATAAAATTTATAGTTTTACTTACAATCTCTCATTGATGAGAAGATATTTCTCTATCATCTTCGAAAAGTTGTCGAACTGATATATGTAAATGAGTATAAGATTGATCATCGAGTATATGATGACAGTTATCCAGAACATGTACATTAGCCGCCGCCACCAGTACCAACTTATCTGTAAAAAAAACGAACATTTAAGGCCTGTCCCACCACTAGATGATAGAGGCTCAGATAGCTCAAACGTGACGTCACTCTCATATAAAGCACCAAAATCCAATATTTCCATCACATATTTTAAACGTTTGATTGCTATCAGACAATTTACAATTTGAACAGGCCTTAACTCTCCAATTACATAACACTTGCAGTTGCTCGCGACTACGAACACTGGGAATTTAAAAAATTTAAAAAAACATAATCTATGTTACTCACTGATAACGTAGCTTTTTAATGGTGAAAGATTTATTGAAATCGGCCCAGTAGTTTTTGAGTTATTTCAATACATTTAAAGAAAATCTTTCCTCTATAACGTTAGTAGAGATGTACTAATACTAATAATATAAAGAGGAATGATTTGTATTTTTGTACTCATTGAAATAAATCAAAAATTCTTTCACTTAGAAAGCTACGCTATCGCTGAATTACGTAAGCTATATTTTGAAATTTCAAGTGGACGAAGTCGCGAGCAACAGCTTGTATTGACTAAAGATAAGACAGTAGACATAGTAGCACATACTTGAAACATCAATATGAAGGCGAGGAAGAGGAACATGTAGATGATGCGGAAGATGGTCATGCGGTCGCCGGTGACGCCGATGACGAAGAGCATGATGACGACCACGTAGATCCAGTAGCGGGCGCACGCCGCGCGCAGCCACGCGCCCAGCGCGCGCAGCAGCCGCGACCGCGGCTCCTCCCCGCCCGCCTCCGCGCCCGCCTCCGCCGCTACATCAATCACACACGAATGTAATCAACTAATTGTTCCCGTACGAAGCCGTATGACATTATAAAAACCTAATTGTTTACATTTCGCAATAGTTTATTTGCAAATGTCAAAATTGAATTATTGAATATTGAAATTGAAATTTGAATTTTAACATTTGACAAAAGGCAAGCATGGTTCATTGCTGCTTTTGGCTTGAAGTTGTTGTCCCTTTCTGACATAACGGATTTGTCCAATTTGTTAACTCTTAAATTATTTAGCGTAAAGACATATTGCCTATAGCGTACCGAAAGTGAAGGAAATGTAATTAAAAAAGAATGATTCAAAAATATGTTGTGACTACGACATCCCATATAACAAAAAAGTATGTGGCTGTATTGTATTAGTATGCGAGTATATAGATATGATAAAAATGTACAATCACGGTAATCCGCGATGTTTTTCTGCACGAAGCAAGCGGGGCCTTTGCTTACGAATAACCAATTAAGTGACAATGAATTACACAAACGACGGGATAATAGTTACCGGCGCCTGCAGTGGAGGCAGTAAGGTGCAACGGCGCAGCGAGGTCGGCGGTGGCGGTGGCGGTGGCGGTGGCGGCGGACTGGCGGCGCACGCGCAGCTCCTGCACGCGCTGGCGCAGCGTCACCCAGAACATGCACGTGAACAGCGACTTGATGAGCAGCGGCACGCACGGCTCGCCCTCGCCGCGCCCCACGCCGATCTGACGCAGGTTCACCTCCTGCAACACATACATATATCAAAAACTATATATACACAAACCAAGATTTCAAAAATATATAGAGAAAGCTTGGTTGACAATTCACTTGAACATTAATCACATAATCTCACTAGCGCTACCTGGTATCCCATAGTCCAAACACACAAATAATTTAAAACACTGAAAAGCGTCTCAAATTAGACATTACCATCGAAAGAAGTTACCGATGTGAAAAAATATTATTCCCTATGTCCAATCTATATATTTCTTAAGCTTCTTTGACACAAATAAACAAAACTGTTGAAAAAAGTCATGGTGGTCCAAAAATAAACTCTCACAAGACACTTTTTACTCCTGTTCTAACACTAATAAACGTACCGTTATATTGGACGGTAGTTCGCTTTCGTATAAGTTCATGCCGTATATGTACTGCGCGAGGAGAAGCAGCATGGCATAGAAGACCAGCACGGGGCTAGTCTTGAGCATGAAGGAGCGCTGGTTGTGGCACAGCCAGACCATGTTGGCCCACATCAGGAACACGAAGGTCAGCCATGAGTGGAACATTATGCTCCAAGCCATCATCGTGATCGTCGTCGCTATATACGATGACCTGTTGCAACATCACAAAGATTACTTCATCGCAGAATACCTGAAGTTCTTATGTTCGAGTGCATTTTAGTACCTAGCCAGTAAAAAAAAAAATTAAAAATACAGTTCTTCTCTGGTTAATAGTTATAATAAACATATTTTAGAGTACTGCAAACGCAATAATGATCACAGGTTTTCTATACTTTTATGTCATATTGTGTTATATTTACATACAGAACAATCGATATTTTTTATGTAACTTGATTTAATATGGAACTCATGACATTGGCCGTGTTAAAACAAATAAGGAAGGCCTTGTCATAGCGAAACGTGAATACAAATGTACACCTTACAGCATTATTTAGTTAATTTATATCACACAAAATACTAGGCTCATATGATATGATGTACAAACCAAAATTAACGAATACACTTTGTGAATTTATAAAAACTCTATTTAATCTTACCTGATCAGGACTTGGAAAAAGTCTATAATAGCTGCCACTACGTCATCCATTAATGTCGGCTCTTCTTCTTCTATTACAGATTCTAAAAAGGAAAAAATCATGTAGGACAGACGAAAACAACAACAGCACCAAAAAACTAGCTCATCTTTCTTCCCCTCTGTTTTATTTATCTACCTTCTTTGTTTAATTGGATCATTCTGTTGGTATTGTCTATTGATAGTGATTGTTAAAACGGCAAACAGCTAATGATTGGCCACCTGTCAAAAATATTACCATCATCAGGGACAACAACGGAGCCCGTGGAGTCCTGGTGCAGCTGCCGCGAGCCGGAGCGCGAGCGCACGCTCGGCCAGCGCCGGCTCGGCGACGTCGCGCTTATCAACTGTCAACACGTACATAACCTTAAAATTTCTACATTGATCCAAATTTATATGCAAGCGTTCACAAATTACATACGTTAAAGCGTTTGAATTTACGATAAATGTATGACATTCTATAACTCGTTGAATAATTTTATTCTGTGAATAAATGTGAATTATAGGTTCTGATAACGAACAAAGAGAACCTCAGTTGGCCAAACAAGTTCTGGAAGGGTCAATATCGAATTAAAATACCTATTATTGTATAGGGATTTCAAAAAACAATTCTAATTACTAGTAAAAGTTTTACCAACAGTCAGTTTTCTTTACTAAACATAGACATTATGACTTCCTTCAAAAGTAAGTAGTTTGCAGTAGTAAAGATATATAAACAAATGCTTTTTGACACGATTTACATAATCATGGCTTCCGAACTAGGATACTTCTTTAAATACGACAAATAAAGTAATATTATTATAAGTATGTATAATTAAAATGCAACGACAAACATCAACATGTTAATGATGTGCAAAACAGGACAACAATGGGCAAGCGTGATCAGCGTCAATCATGATTATAGACAAATAAATTGAAAAAAAAAGCGATAAAAGCAGACAAAATAGATGTCTCGAAATCTTTTGCAGCACAAAAAGCAAACGTAAAAACGAAAAGAGATAGAATATACATACAGGTGTGTTCTCACCGACGTCCCGTCGCAGTGCTTGGGAATTTATGTATGAATATGCAACCTACAAAAGAATTAAAGCAGGTTGCAAAAACAACATATAAAAAGTTAACGGAAATGACGCCATACATTAAAAAACTGAATCCGGAACGCTGAAAAAGGTTAGCACGAGACATGCCCTCTCATATATCGTGTTTAGCTGATGCATGAGGTGCAAATATTAAAGGTGCATAAAAATGTTACAAAAAAACTAACACATTTCTATAAATTTATGAAACTAATAAACTAAGTTCTAGACGCATTTTACAGCTACAAATAAAACGGTGCGACGTTCATTGAACTTCATTACGTGTGTAAATAAAATTAAACAGTACTCTAAAACGATACTAGTGCACAAGTTCGCGCGCGCTTACTCGAACTTTTTTAGTCGCGCTCTTCCATTTGTCCTTTGTATGTCGACGGCTGCGGTGAAACGACACGCCGCGCACCAAAGAACCGTTCACCTTCCCGGCCTCTACGCCGGTTAAGGTCTTTCTCTTCGGCTACACCCCCCCGGTTAGGTTGCACAAAAAGAAAATTACTATAACATAAGGTGGCGAATCCAACGTCTACGGCAGCGGTACGAAGGCGATTCAAATTATACGGCGTCAGTGTTACAGCCAAACTCGAATAATGAGACTAAAAGCGTATGTTTAATTATGTTAGTAAGAGATCTTATAGTATCGTATCATTGCTATTGTGAAACTTCAATGTAGTACATACCTTTGGCTTGAACAGTTCGCGGCTTTCGATCGCGAGAAAGAAGTAAGTAAAGAGGATGACTAAGGGACTGGCGAGGGTCGCCCACATGTGGTCGTCTGTCACTTCGTATGTAAAACCATCTAAATCTGTATCATTTAAGATTACTAATTTTGTTAAACCGAAGTATCTGAAACAATAAAAATATATAATTATATCATGCACCACAAAATACTTAGTAATAATTCCGCAGCGAGAAGAAACTTAGGGAGTTAGTTGTTTTATTTAAGCCGAATACTGACCTAGCAAAGTTCTCATCCGGTGGGTAAACGTCGATGATCCAAGAACACTGATATAGGAGTAGGATAGTGATGTGAACAGCCATAATGGCCATGATACAGCGACTGACGACCGCAAAGCCGCGCTCCAGCGGCCGGCCCAGCGACCACGCCGTCGCCGCGCTCATGAACACCAAGAAGTAGATGCCCGAAGTCACACTCGGACGCATTATTCCAGAGAACATAATCAGGAATAACGCTATGTATTTGCCTGTCAATCACATTTTAATTATAGACTTTCCTACGAAGCTCCATTTCCCACAATCATGTGTTAATATCAAAATTTTAAATCTCTCGGTACAGTTTGCTTATTAAACACATTGTTTACGTTCCTATCACTGTCATTTTGGCAACATAAATTTTCCTGGTTTCTGTTTCCACATCGGTAAAATGTTTCCTAAGCAATTTATTCAGAACGAATCGGAAAACATTAAAGTAGATAATAAATGTGTCCATGATGTCAATAGATTTTTTAAGTTTCTAAACAATTTCACGCTGCTCCAGACGGTTCTGATTCACGCATTTTATATTTAGCTTCTAAAATAAACAGTACGCTTCGATACTACTGAACTCAATTCTTATCATTCACTTGCGTTAAATTGCAACTTACTATATGATATGCATCTGTTTTTACATAAAATAAGTACATACTAGGTGCAGATTAAATATACCAACTCTTAACCCAATACTTAAGCACAAACGTTCACACTCAATAAATTACTAGAACTCATAATGTGGGAGAATGTGGTTTATCAAGATTCAGTTGCATTACATTACTATTCTGAACGGGCAGATTTATAGCGCTTACATAGTAGAAACGTTACCTGCACTGGTGAGCAATGGATACCGCTGGTGTTTGGAGTCCTTCCTCGGCAGCTCATCCGTGTTGTTCACGGCGAGTAGTCGTCGTACCACAAGGTATACTGTCAGCGACGTGACAGTTGCTACAAGCTGAAAACATTTTTTTTTATAATACGAGGTGGCAAACGAGCAAACGGCCACCTGAATCCACCGAAATGGAAAGCGACCGCTGCCCATAAACATCCGCTATTGTAGATGCATTGCCTACCCTAATTGACGGAGGAGGAGACGCACATAAAGAGGACATTTCCCCTTCCTATGCATCTCCTTCACCGTCCAATCCACTTTTTCCTCCCATCCTTTCGTCTTAAGAAAAGGGTGGAAAGGAAAAGGGACTAAAATTAGGCCTCCGGCACCACACTCATCAGGCGAAACGCGGAGTGGCTTCCACTTCACGCCTGTTTTCTGTGTGGTCGTGGTATTACACCGGGCGAGCCGGCCCTTTCGTGCAAAGATGTTAAAGCGGGCTCTACCACTGTTGAATCAGTACAATGAAGTATGTAATATCTTCGCAACCAACGTTGAACATCATAAGAAAAGTAACATGCATACATATGGCTGTCCTGTTCCTAAAACATTTTGGCAATTAAAATTGCAATTAACAATTTGTTTATAGATGTTGTAACCGACAGTCGAATTCAGGTTTGTATCGTGTGAAATTTAAAACAAGCGTCCGGATGCTGAGCATAAAGCGATACGTAATTTCATCATAATTTAATAATAAAACAAACATAACAAATATCTTCATATTCATAATCGTAGATATGAAAACCGTTCCAATTAAAAAGGCAATTATCAAGTAGAAATTTAAATAAGATTACCTCTGGTGCGACATAGTGTACCGCCATAAGGGGTTCGATGTCGGCGAAGGAAACAAGACCGAGGTTGTAGCCGATGTGTTTTAGCAGCGGTAGTTTGTCCAGCAGCGAGCCGTAGGGAGCGAAGGCTGCCAGCACGCTGTGCCATGCCGCATGCGTCAACAGCACCAATAGGGATACCAAGAAGTTCAGCAATAGGAACTTGCCCCGCCATCCTACAACATGGTGTATTTATTCTTTTGTTACAAATTAATATAAAAGTCGATAGTACAAAGAACTTTTGTTTTAAATTAGAAGGTGACAAAAGAACAAACGGTGATAGCTCAACATTGTATAGGTTTGATTAACGTTATTTTCTCAACTTCAAAAAAATCTTTTAAAAGTGTATTTTACGTTAATTTATCTATCAAACGCGGACAGACGTTCTTCTTAACCCAGGGCAGAAATAGTAAGCACTTAAAATGTAAATAACATTTTAATGGATACCACAAGGTTTTTTACTCACAATTACCAGAATTCAAGGCGAATATTTGAATGCTGAGCTTTCTCTTACGTACACAAAATGCTTAGTTAAAATCAAGTAGCTAGTTATTTTTATCATTTCTACAATCTCCTGCTCCTTTATAGAAATCATAGTATATGGAAACAATTGTTAAATGTTGTCGCCTTAAGATTCTTCAATGACAGCTTCTTCTCCAACTTAGCTGTCTTTCTCTTGTCATGGACATGAAAGTGGTTGAGCAAAGCGATCTATTGCTTATTGGCATCCTTATTCTATAACTAAGTGATGTGGTGGAAGTTGGTACTTACCGGAATATGTCTTGGTGTCAGGCACTTGTGCTAGCGGTGCTATTAAGTACAGCAGCAAGTATATTAATGACAATCCGAACGGTCGCAGGGCTATAGCTGTAACAAGACATTAGATTCAGTGAGATCCACGTTTCGATACCATGAAATCTCAACGTGATGAACAATAATATCCGTGAGTCATGTACGATCAAAAAAACGTAATGTGTGAATTTATAGTATGTTTCTAAAAACATGGATTAAAAAATTAATTGAAACTCAGTTATTTTGCTTTTAGATGATTCAAATCATTACCGAAAGATGATGATGATCATTGTTTTCATCATAATTACCGAATACGTGGTAATAATATTGTTAGGAAAAATTGTAGGGGTACAATTTAGGTCTAGGGTTAAAGTTCATCTATTGGATGAGTTCATATTAGAAGATATCATTGATTACTCTACATCTTCTTTAACAGCGCGAACAGAAATATCCGTCTGAGATTTTGTTATTGTAGTCTAGTGTTATCGACTGACCTATAAAGATTAGGTACCGGAGATGTGGCAAAAGGTCAGACGTAAAATTTTAATACAATGTAAGGTGTTGTTAAAATCTTCGAGTTATTACAAACAATTTATCATATGCGATAACTTCAAGTTTTATAGATCTTTATCCAGATATACGTTCCCCACAAACTATAGCAGTCCCCAGTAATCTGATTTGGCACATGGACATGGTACGTGTTTAAAATATTAGCTTAACTTGTAACTGTTTTTAATAAAGTAATTACTTAAATAATCAAAGCAAGGAACACGATTTATACTCGTTGGTCCAAAAGGCAGAAGACAGTACAAACCTTGAACTTTTGTAAATTGTACGATAATAATTTGTAGCAAATGATACAAGATAAAAAATATAAGGAGTATCGGGCGGGGTCTTCAGTCGATAGTAAACGTATGTTCCAAGCGGCGAACTCCTGTTTCGGCTGTCAGGCCTTGACCGGCTTGAGTTAACGCACACGAATGTTGAAGGTATGTTTAAACTGACATCGCCGTTGTATATTTATTCAGTTAGTTAAAATACATGTTAAATAGTAGTGGTTGAGAATATGCGGTATGCAGACAGTTTATTTCATTGTATATTTTTAAATTGGGTTACAAAACTAATCAAATAATGCAGTTATCACAAATTTTGACGAATAAATTAAAAAAAAGAAAGTATTTAAAACCACTTTCTATTGAACATCACAAAAATCATTCATTTGATCGTTAAAGGCTTGGTAGAAGGCCATCAAAAACAGTCTTACTAATCCCACTAATATTATAAATGCGAAAGTTTAGATAGATGGTTGGATGGATGTTTGTTAGAGTTTGTAGCCTAAACAGCTGAATAGATCTCGATGAAATTTGGCACAGACTTAGGGGATAGCCTGGAAGAACACAGGCTACTCAATTTTATTTTTTTTTATTCCACGCCGACGGAGTCGCGGGCGAAAGCTAGTCATTCATAAAACTTCGACTCGTTCATTCGAAATGACGATTTGAATAATTATTTTTCTTCTTTCAACAGTCACGGTAACAGGTTCGTAGATTTTTTTATAAAACGAATATAATGCGTTTTGGTATTATTTATGGCAGAAGTCCGGCCAATTTAATTAAAAATGGTATAATAAAAATTAACAGTCATAACATTATCATGTTTTTTATTATTTTTTGCAATAAAAAGAATCGGATTCAGGATGTAGGAGTTCCGTTTATTTAAATTCCGAATATATTTTAATAGCGATTCTTTTGGCTTCGAATTACATAGCTCAATATTACAAACAAGAAAAAGTTGGAAAGATGCTATGAAAATAGAAAACAAATCCACTATTACGATAAACTCCATCGGGATTCAGAACGAAATGTCAGTGTAACATTTCGCCATCGCACACCGCCACCGCGGGAATTTGTTCTGCACCGTTTTACATTCGCCCCATTTTACCAACTACCCGATGCTTCCGAAGTGATATTAAAGGAAATTATTTTCATAAACAACGTTTTGCCTTTGAAGTTCATTTTTAACGATTTCCCGTACTTTAATGCTAAAGAATTACGCACATACACTCATCTTTATTACAACGACGTCGTAAATTAATAAACGTTGGTTATAATTGAGTGGAGGTTAGGTTACTTAATTGAATAATTGCGAGTAGGCGTCTGCCAAATCTGGGATATTACATACAGTTTTGGAATGCAACATTCTCACATTTATTAGCGTTGTCTTAAAAGGAAGTAATACAGGTATATGATATTTCAGATGTGTCAAGTACATCGTTCATTGTTGAGCGTTATCAATGAATCATTGTGTCTAGAGTTAAGTAAACAGCCGTAAAAGATCAGTTACTCATTTAATAATTCGTTTTGTTCGTAAACTTGAATTTTCTAAGTGAACTACAATTTAAAACGTTATAAAAGCACAAAATTCACTAGATTTTCAGGCGACAAATCTCTTTTCTCTTCTCATACCGCATCTATCTAGGAATAAACTAAAGAGAATCAATGATACTCTAGTAGGTACAACTAGGAACTTAGATACTAAATTCAACTGAACTCTATAATAGTACGGGGTATGTAGGAATCCTTACAATCAAGCCGCCATGTTCCATGGGGAGACAAGGCTATAGACATGCCTACACGTACTACCAAACCACAAACACATTCGTAAGTACATAGGGTAGATATTACTATGTATAATATCTCGTAAAACATAGACAAGGTAAAACGAGCATTTGATATATTGAAGCTGGGTGTGTATTCTTTTACTCTCAATAAACGTTGTAACTCGTGAACTGCGTGGGCGGCGCGTACATTAAAAATACATCTCACTGTCGATGCTCCCACAACTATCAGCTTGTACAACGCTACTCATATTGTAAACGAAAAAAGCAAGATTAAGATTTATTTCCTTAGATTATAGCTGCGATATCAAGTGAAACTGAAACACAAAGGGGCAGGAGTTCCTTAGGATAGGAAACTTAGACCGTTAAAACACCGCAAAGGAAGCATTGCAACAAGCATTATGACATACATTTTTATCACGTATGCATTTATCTTTTGTGTACATCGTTTGTCTTCAGAATGTTGCAAACGTGACCCGGCTTTTAACAAACTATCCGTCTTGTAAGATAATTTGAACGCCAGTGAAATGTGCATCGGGGAAAAAATGTGTCAAGAAATTCAGTGGCTTTCCTATAATAAATAGAAAGAAGAAAAATTGTGAACTTTTAAATTCAAATGTGATAAAAACAACCTGACATAATATTGATACACATAAAAAATTAAATATTAAATACTCTACAAAAATCAAGCATTACAATAGTGTTCCAAATTCTACTAAACGTCGAATCCAATAAGAAAGTTTGCAGCGAGGTGCAATAAGAGCAATGGGACATAAGAACCGTTATAATGAACTGTTTCTAGCCATCAGATAGGAACGTGGAAGGGCTTCGTACAACCGGCTCTAACCGAGGCTATAGAATGACCTATTATTATTGCGCTATTGTTTCCTTTATTAGGTCCAAATATCAATATTATACATACTGAGTTTAGGCTCCTGAGAACAAATGCAAAATTTGATGATTTAGTGGATTTCAAATTTTACTCAAGCTATTTATGTATTTCGGTACTAAATCTATTGGTGACTATATGGTGATTTACCTAACATAAATAACGCAAATAATCAAAAGATATACTTTGTAACTATGCGTTTTATATTATGAGTAGTCAAGATTTTCCTCGCAGAGCTTTTTCATTGCTATATTTTGAAATCTAAAAATTACAGTACTTGAATATTTCTCATTTATTTTTGTGACGTAAGTTGGTAAAATATATTACGGATTAGACCGTTGGCGCAGACGAACGTCGCCGTAAGAATGTAATGTTCAATACGTACGAGTACATATGTAAGTGCATTATTTTTATATTCAAAATCTAGAGTCTTCCGCAAGTTTAATTGTAGAAATATTCAACACTCATGTAAATAGTATCTGTAGTCTGTAGTACATCCTCAAATGTTTGTAAGAAATATTTTTTTTAGTTTAAAGTTCATATAAATATTTCAGAACCAAACAGAACACATATGTTACGAAAAACATTAACTCCGTGTGACTCATTTCCTAAAATATGAAGTAAAAGTTAAAAATATTTGGGCTATGCAATTCCGCAATTCGTTCGCTGACACAAATTGAAATTAGATCTGATGCAATTAAATCTTTCGTTTTAATTTACTACGATTATCTACACAACATATTTTTTATGATTGTCTCTATTCATTCATATTCCTATATCACTGATCTTGCGCCGAATGTTTTCTTTTTCTTAAATTTTGACTATTTAGAAATTTTCCTTTACGTGCTATTGCTAGAAATAGTATAGATTTTCAACTACGTCATAATTCTTTAAACCAGATAAAGGGCACTTGATCTTCGTATCGCTTTTCTATGTGTAATGGATAACCACTCTATTCTTGATAATTTTCACAGAAACTCTATAAACACTTCAACATGGTTATTTTGTTACTTCATTACCGTAACACAAACAATACGTATAGTAAACCCTGATTACTTTATGCCTTTATATGGATATTGTATCCAGTTTCTTAACAGAAAACTAACAACGATCGTCTTATCAAAAGGGATGGTCAGTGATATTTTTTTAAGACCTTGCGACCAAATTTAATTGGAAAACCTGATCTTTGACACCAAGTCCAAGTAGCAAATGATTATACTCTATCAAAATATATAACGTTTAAAGTAGAAGAACGTCAGAAATAGGACACGGAAAAACTTTAGCGGTGGTAGAATTATCCTTAGGTAGTTTGTCAAGACATGCGTGATAATCTGCAATAATATAGGTAAATGGCACCGGCCTTTTATCGCGAACGAATGCAATCTTACATTGGTTCCGCTATGATAATATCGATAAGCGAGTTTTCGTTACATCTTTTAGGAAGCCAAATAACATTTAAATCCCCTAATGAAAAGTATAAAAAGATTAACATCGATTAAACCGTCAAATTAATATGAAATTTCTTTGGTCCTTGTGTAGATAGGATAAAAACATCATACTTATACTAATTGTTTATGGTTTTGTTAATGTAGTTTTAGTTGGGAACGTGTCATTAACTGCATTTGGAATCGAGTCGGATTTTGATAACAGATCATCCATTAACAGAATCTATAAAAAATTAAGTTGTAGCGCGAATACTACATATTGTAAAAATGTTTTCTTTTTATCATACTTTCAAACACGATGCACTTATGTGCACCAGTTTAACAATCGGTCGGTGTTTTATCGCGATTGCGTTATCAAAACTATCTTTTCGCGACACGGTTTTGTCAAAACATATTAGTCAAAAGTAAACGTTTAATACTAAATACTTTAAAACTGATTTCTCACCACTTTCTCAAAAAAATATTTGTTATGATTATGACATAACTTTTAATTTCGAAAAATCGATCTTAAAAACAGTCGCAAAATTTTGGCTGGCATGCTTTAAGAAATATTATGAATGTGCCGGCCAATATCTCGGTGTTAAAACAAGCGTGTTCCGTGTGATGAGGTCATATTTAATGTAGGCAGTCGGTTAACCAGTTGAACTGTGAGTCGACCTTGTGATTCAGGCGGCCGATAAGGCGTTCGATGCCGAATGTTGGCCAATACTAGGCGCATCACTAACGCGTATTTACGTTAATTTGCATTTGCACTTTGAATGAACGGTACCTCTGTTATAGCTATTCGCGCATCATTAACACATAAACAAATTCCAGGAATACGATTTCATTAAAAATTTGCCTGCGATATAGAACACGATTTTTATTGATTGTGCAAATTAGGGTTTAAAGTTGTCGTGTTTAAACTTTTTATCGATAAATTGATAGCCTATAGTCTTCACTAAACTAGTCGGTACACATATCAGCCAAATCACGAAACACGTGTTTTCAGAGAGTGGTAAACATAAGGCTTGAGAGCTTAGAACTGTACAGGTTTCAAGTACCGACATTACTTGTGAAAATTAAAAAAAAACTATAGAACGAGGAGTGATAAATTAAATACAATTGTCAAGTATAAGTTGATATCAATAAATCAAAACAAGATGAAAGTCCATTAGTTAATAAAGTTGTGTAAGTAATCAATGTGAGTAACATTGGCCGGCCAGTGGCCACCGACGCTTTTTAATCACAATTACAGCCACACCCGCCATCCCTGCCCTGGATGACTGCATCAGTTTACTTTATACGTGTAAATTAATGTTGATTTCATTTCGCGGGAAAGGTTTCGCGTGTTTTAATTAAGTGATAGACATACCTACATACACAATTGTAAATGTTTATGTGCATGTAATAGTGTTTATATCGTTGTGTGCGTGTAGTATGTGATTACACAAGGGAGTGTTCGCGATTACCCTCCTCCCGACCCCTCCGACCATCCGTGTCATATAACACAGATAGAAATAAAATTAATAGCAGACAATTAAATTAAAAGCGTAATAATAAAAAGCTCGCGTGATTAATTACATTTTATTAAAATGAGTTACTTTGAAATCTGTAAAACTGTGCGATTGGATATTAATTTATTTCATTCATTACTAATTACATACAAGATGTACTTGTTGTACGGTTATCTTATTTTGTATGTAATCAAATGCGTTTTAAGTAAAGTTTTTGAATCAAAATTTTACTTCACTAGAATACACAGCTATTGTTCTTGGCACAGCGCCGCAAAGGAATTGGGTTTATTACAAAATTGAAAATTTTATCACTACTTATATATACTATTGGCAAAATAAATTTTATTTACAAGATGAAGGAAATTCAAAAAAATAAAATAATTCTATGGGTCAATTAATTCAATCAAACCTGATCCACATACAAAACAATAATCGGATATTGGATAAATATCGGATATCGGATTCGTATTTCCTTGAAAAGTACGTTGCTATTTCGTTAAAGTTGCAATATCCAGTTTATTAGCAGCTGATACGGTATAGGGTTGACAAACAATGCCAAAAGCGACAAGCGCACTCCATTAACAATACAAACAGTTCTAATTTGGGTCGGTAACCTTTTGTAAGTACAAATAAATTCGATATTAAAATTAAAATAAAAAGCAATGTGCCCGTGACAGTTTTAATTATCCTTCATTTTCCATTTGCGTCGTATTTTCTAAACCATAATGCAATAGAAGGTCAATAAACTTTAAAACCATTATAATTATCTATGTAAGGTGAATATCAAAAGTTAAATATAAGGCCACGCACAAAAGTTTGTTTAAACTCGCACAAGGCGATTTTAAAGTTGTGCATGTTTGCATGTTTTTATTTTAAAACTGAATGTCCCTTAAAACCTCTAACGATCCCATTACACGCTGGTTGCTGCTTTACCACACAAAATTGTTTACATCAATGACATGTATCATCCATTTTTAATTAAGGTGAAAATTTAAGTAGAAAGTTACTCAAGTTACAATTAAAAAAGTCTAACTTACGTCATTCTGCTTTTTATAGTGATAAAATACTATAAAGCCCGCAACACAAGTTAAATCTAATGTGAGGAGGCAGAGTAGTAACTGAACATTTCTCAGTTTTGTTAGATTTATCTGATCGATAGGACTTCAGATACAACTGAGCGTGTATAACAGGCTTTAGTTGACTATTATTATAGCATCATAAGATTCGATTTGAGAACATAGCACTTGTATTAGAAATAGCTTTATAGCTCGCACGCCGCGCCGCGAGCAACTAGCCATGGTTGTAAACAAAGGGCCGGTCGGTGTTGTTCCCTAAATTGCTGGCTTTATGAGCCGTAGGGGAATTAGGGTCACAAAGCGAATTCTTTACGAGTATAGTATAGTAGAATATAGTAGTAGCACGCATTCTGCTTTATAATGCAAAACATTAAAGAGCTAAATCCTATAGTGATTCGGTAAGTCGCTAGACGAGCAAAGATAAAGATTCAAAAGTCATACGACATTTCTGATAGATATCTACCTTGTAATAGTATTATTTAACAATTTAAATATACAAGTGTAATAGCAAGTTTTACAACTACCTACGATACAACTAATTTTAAAATGCAAACTACCTCTTTCGCATCTTCTAAATCTATGTATTGATTCGTGCTAAATATTTTAATCTTTAGTATGTCATGAATATTATATTCAATTCATGCAATGACTTCCAAAATATAAATTACAGCTAAAATCTCGACAGGTTGATTTATACCAAGTGTCAAATGATACAGGAGTTGCGTGTTGTAAACATGCAAATTTCAATGAAAAGGCTCCGCGCAAGGCCAGGACATATCGGTCAGCGGGTCAAACTACGAAACGTGAAGACGCACCCTGAAGCGGCACGCCCTGAGGGATGCCTGTTACACTCTCAGCCCGCAATGCGACGACATTAAATCAAATCAACATGTTTTGCCCTGACTGATATGAGGATAATATTTTACGCGGGTATGCCTGATGAAAAGTGACCTGTAACCTACGACTTCACCGACTTTGGAGTCACAGTACAATTCAATTCGTATTGATAACCAGAGTAGAATGTCACATAACATAGGGCGTTTTTTTGCTTGATCAATTACCCTTTTTAAATAAAGACAATAAGAACGAAACGTAGTATCATTTCTGATTAGTCTAATGTTTTCGCGGGTAAGTCGTATCTAAGGTGTTTGATGTCATAAAACGCATAATTTAAAAACCGGTTTTAAATTTAAATCCGTTAAAAGATATTTTTTAAATTCTAGGAAATGACGGAATGAAGTTACATTTTTTGCTATTCCTGTCATGAGTTTTATATAATTTATGAATGTTAATGGCAAAACTTATGTATGGTACCGGCGCGCGGTGACGTAATCCTTATTTTGGTATTACTATGGAGATGTGGTGGGAATTCATAAAGGTAACAACAATGGAGTGACGCGAGGTCTAATCATGGACTATTATTTACATACATTTGTAAGAAATACTTTTGCGAAATTAAAAAAAAAAACAGCTTTATATAAACTTGTACTTATTATAAATTAGAGTATTTGTATTTTTGTTATTATATTTAAGTTACCCATAAATAACGACATAATACTAACTATATTTTTGGTTTATAAAGATTCTTTAATTATTCTGTTAAAATAAAAAAAAAAAACAGCTATTTTTTGCTGTCTATTTAAAATCAGTTTTAAGTAATAAAGTCATACGACTTTACTTTTTTAAAGGCTCCTTAAATATTTTTTTATATTCAAGGAGTCTTTTACCAAGACTATTTTTCAATAGAAATGATGCCTTGAGTATGTTTATAATTAAAAAATATAATGCAACAAACACTAACCCAGTAGAAGTCCTGCGGGTAGAACCAGCCTCACAAATATCACTGAAAGGTAGTATTGGTGCATGTTGCTGGCTGGAAAAAAAATGTTTTTATTTTTAATGGGTAATAATTAGCTTATGATCTAATGTTATTAAATGTTTAAATTCTATTCCTATTAACATGACTGGATTCAAAGCCATTAATTTCTTTTTAAATTGTTGTTTTTTTGTGAAATTTTTGTAGTATAAAAGAGTTTGAGTAAAATCTAGTTTTATTTTACACCTGCCGCAGTAAATTTTAATTATTTAACATTTAATTTAGTATATTCAATTTAATTTGTTATAATGAGTTTATATTACAAGTAGTTTGTAGTAAAGCATATTGCTTACTAACAAATACTTTTGAAATTATCAGAACATCTACTTTTAATGAAGTGCACATGTTAAGTGTAAGCAAAATAACAACTCAGTAAAAATGGAATACTAACTAAAATATATTACTTCTTACTAATAGGGTTTTTCAGTTCCAATGAGAAGTTATGTATTGTATACAATACAAATATATTTGTAGAAAAATGTACAAATTTTCAAAGTAAAAGTTAAAAATCAAACATGACCGGCTTTTAAACTAAAAAATTGCGTACCTTTTCCGTCAAAAAAATATTAAGAAGCAGGAAACTTAACCACTAGAATAGATCACAATCACGTTAAACTTTGAGAAGTTTTTGATATAGTAAATTTGCATCGTTTGCACACATTTTACGTTACACCATAGCAAAATTGCGAAACCAAAATACATATACACCTCCGCTCTCTTCGTCTTCGCGTAAAATATGACAATGACGTTTGATTGCTGTTTGACAAAGTGACATCAACTGTCATTGAAAAATGTTACCGGCTCTTTATTTTATTTATACTAATATAAAAAACCGGTACTTCGGTAAACTAATTAGTTTAAAAAGGAATACGATTCGTTAACTTTGGAGATCCAGAAGGAAGAACCTTGGTGTGTGCTGAGTAGAGTGGACAGATGGCAGGATAAGCAGGAGACAGCTCAATTGAAGATCAGCGGATCGAAAACAGAGCAATTCTTGTGCGACTTCAGCGGCTTATTCAAGAAAGGAGTGGTGACTGAAAAGAATGATAAAGTTATTTGAAAGATAAAAACCCGGTGCACCAACTCTACGGGAGTAGGATAAGGTAGGGGAGACGATGAGTTTTAAAAGAAAAATAAAATAAATGAGGATTACCAATAAAGGTTAACTTTCTTAGACTTGCAACACTAGGAAAATATAGGGCATAATAAACCGGTAAAAGTTATCGGTAAATCATTATTTTCCTTTTTTATTAAAAAATATTTTTTAAACTTAATATAGGAGTTCAAAAGGAAAAAGAAACAATCAGAATTTTGTTGTCTCAATCAGAAAATGTTTCTGTGAAAAAAATTTTTTTTTGGTGCAAGTGACAACTCTAACTAGAATTTATTTTTATTGCGAATTAATGGCGTAGCCAGGTGAGTGTTCTTGTTTATTTCTTATTTCATTGTGTTCCATGGTTTTCAATTGTTTTGTCCAAATGTTTTTTGACGAGCAAAGTATTTATCCTCTTCAAAGTCAAAATTTTTTCAGCTAATCCGTTTTTATTATACGAAAAACCAATCTTACGAGTAATGAACACGTATTGGATTTGTTCCGAATTTATTCGCTAGTATCATTGTCATCACTTTCACTTTTCACGCTTTTTGCTCTATTCGTGGTTTTAGTGTGCATATACTGCATAGGCGCAGTCGCCATGGATGAGTGAGTTGTTCCTTTTGTTGATAATAATTATGTTCCTGTCTCATTGTTTCACATGAATAAATTATGACAAGGTTACTAACATCCTTAACAAAATTTTTAAATATCATTATAACGTCACCGCTTGCTTCTGTACATCACGTTGTTTATTAGCACCGCATTTTATACTACGAAATGTTTTGATTTTGCAGCACCATGTCGACCCTAACGAAAATGACCCGCACGGTAAAGAAACTGGAGGTGCCCAGACCCCTGAAATCGACGACTAGTTCCGCACATACCCGCAACTCTGTATTAGATGTGAAAATTAATTCTGGTAAGAATCTTATTAGGAAAGTCCATTTTTACAGCTTTTATTGTCAATTAAAAAAAATAGTAAACATTACAAGTTATTGAGGCCAGATATAAAGTTGGGTTTAATATGTGTATTTTGTTGCTGCAGTTGATGATCTAATAGTGCTGACGGAAGGTGTGGCATACCAGATGATGCAGGGGAATTTTGATCGTGCCCTCCAGAGCAATGTGGCTACCATGTACTCCAATCTCAAGCTTTATGGTGCCCAGCTCGAAGCACTTTACAAGGAGTTTCTTGATAGGTTGTTTTACTTTACTGAACTGATTGTTTTAGTTAGATATATATGGACAATCTAAGAAAATTCTAAACAAACAAACAAATATTCCAGATATTTTGTTGTATTCCGTAACGGGTCTCAGGATGAAAGATTAGACAAAAAAACTCGTCTCCATCTTCTTGAGTTAATAGAATTACGTGCAAAGCATTGGCAAGGATCTGATTATATGAGTCAATATTATAGACACCGTGGTACTCACGCTGAGGTAACATCTTACTTCATTGTTCGTTTAATAAGTATGGATGTATTTATAAAAATGATATAAATTTGTATGTTCAGCCACTGTTAGTGCCTACCATGGAAGGGTCGGGGTCGGGTGGCTCGGTGTCCCCCACGCTGGCTGCGCCTGCCGAGCCGCCCACTTTACTTGGCCCCGGTGAAGTCATCAAGCCATCTGGCAAATTTCCTAAGCCAACAAAAATACCGGGCAAAAACTATTCCAAGGATGAAGTTGTTATTAGAAATGCTGATTCTGGAAAAGGTTAGTGTAGTTACTATATTTTAAATTATCAAGGGATATGTATTAAAGCATGTAAACCAAAATATGTCAACATGTAGGTGTAATAGGGCATGAGTGGAGTCGAGATGCTTTCTCTAGTCTTATAAAAATTTTAATTACTAGTAAATTCTGTAGAAAGATGCATGGAATTAGATTTTTGTTTTGTTAAGTTTGTGTAAAATTTATGTTTGTATCAGTTCTCAATTGGGCTTATCTAGAATTGTTTAGTTTAATGTATTATGTGTTATATTTTTTTAAATAGCAGTTAGGCTGGCAACATTGTGGATGCAGTAAGTTGAAGTCTGTTGTGGTGTTACAGTGATGGGTATCAAGGGCAGACGGGTGCACATGATCGAGGAGATAAGTGACACGATAATATCGTTTCAGAGAGGTACGAAAGCACAGCGGACTGGGCGGCGCTTGCGCATGGTGTGGCGGACTATCGCATACTACAATTAACGCTTCCTACTTCTCTTTTGTCTACTTGTATATGTACTACTTTAGATGTGCTCATTTTAGGTGTTAACACTTTATGTATAGTGAAAACATATATCCATGTGTCAATTTAATGAAATAACAATATATTATACCATTGTTCTTAAATTAAAACTACATAATATTTTTAAAGTACTCACTGCCTATTTAATGCATAAAGCTTTCAGCTTCAAATATTAACAAACTGTACTAATTTTATATGATTTATGTTGTCCAGTATTAGAAGGGTACTTTCTGATTGCAGTGAGTCCAGGCGCCAAGGAGAGGCTTGTTCAAATCACAGGTCCTAATGAAGAAAATGTTAAGTGAGTATATCAGATTAATTTTTAAAAGTGGACATACAAGATATTTTACTTTACATAGTATACAATCGGCGACATTAATATGTTTAGATCTAGATTTTATTTGTTGTGTATGTTGTCAGTCACGCGAAGCACCTGATCGGCGACACGATCCGGCGCAACGCGTCGCCGGTGCGGCTGGAGGGGGCGCTGGAGGGCGCGCTGGCGGGCTCGCGCGCCTCGCTCGACTCCGCCGGCTCGGACGACGCGCCGCGCCTCGTGCAGCGGGAGGTAAACAGCACCGCACAACTACACACTGGCCCTATGTGTTTTATAAATAGAATGATTGACCTAAAGACAAAAATCCCATTGGAGTGATTGATAGGTTGACCGATTGGCCCTACACGAAATATCCGTACATGTTATGACAGTTTGGTCTAAATTAAATTTTTTAATTGATAATTGGTCATATTATTTTGTTTCTTTCCTTTTGGCAATAAATATCTATTCTATTTGGTTTTATAAATTTCAGAAGTCCCCTCACAACAACACTCGGGCATTGCTCCATAGCTTCTCAACTAACGACGCCGCGCTGGGAGAGTATAAGCACACTGTGACTTTTGGCCAACATTCCATTAAGATCACGGGCAACAATCTGGATCTTGTTAAAGTAAGTTACACATCACATATAGAGAACGATTAACTTATTAGTCTTCTCACTCTCCCTCTCAATGAGGTATAACTAGGTATACTATTATTCTGGGGTCGTGGTTGATCAGGGTAAGGGCCCTGACCGACTATCAAAACGATCCTGGGAAGACGGTGGTGACACGGAGATTTGAAGTGCCGAAGGTTCCGGTGTGGTCCTTAGAGATCCCGAAACCTTCGACTATGTCACTTGATTATGATGACTGAGAGGGTTTTAGTGTGTCAAATCATACATAACCGTGCCCTCCTCCTAGAGAGCAAGACATCTGGAAGATTTCTCACCCGACATCAAAAACAAACAGTGATATAGTGAAATAGGAGTTGACAGTAGTGTGTGTGTCAGACGGCGAAGCTGGTGTTGGACGAGTACTTCGAGAGCGCGGGCGCGCTGGAGGCGCTGGGCGCGGGCTCGGGGGACTTCTTCACGCTGTCGCAGCGGCCCGGCGCCGCGCTGCTGCTGCGCGAGGACGCGCTCAACGGTGACGATGATGTGTTCGCCCCCGCGCACGCGCACGCGCACGCCGACGACGCGCAAGGTAACACACGCAACAAACTACACTAGTGACAATAAATTTGTATGAGACGATTTTACTCAGATTAGAAGTAATGATTGTGGAATCAATAAATAATGTTTAAATTAAATTTTTAGTAATTCTTATGAATCCTATGGGACAGAAAACAATGTTACCATAATATAAGAGATAGTATCTGTTTAGAGAATTTGCATGTAATTTTAAAGAAACTAAAGGTTTTACAATTCTAAGTATGATATAGTTTGCATCCCGACTTTATAATAGCATGTCCGTAGACAAAGCTAAAAGCTAATTTTAGCGAACAGCATGATGGTGTGAACATGTAAACTGGGTTTGCGGGTTTTACATTTGGTCGGTTTACTTTAATAAACCGGTAGAGACTGACTGAAGCATGTAGCTTAAGTTTAGGTTCAATTTGAAATCGCAAATATATTTTAATTCATATAAATGTCATCCACACAATAATATCACTGTATACTGTTGTATTTTGGTCATATTATATTGTATCCATATGTATTTGTTCTATGTATTGTATTTCAAATTCATTGACATTTCGGTCCACGGCTACGGCTGGGTGTTTCCAAATTTTTTTTCTTGGATTTGATCATTTTAAATAACCATTTATTAATATTCATCGCCCGCCTATTAACACTGGTTATACAATTTCTATGTATCGTAAGTAACTGCCTGGGAAGAAGGTTGTTATAAAGAACGGATTAACACTGGTATTTTAAGAAAATAAGAAAGTGAAATGAATGAATAGAGTTTATTAAATCATAACACGCCATTAGTCACAGTTTTTTGGCATGTAAATCTTCAGATATGTTCAACAAAGACTTAAATGCTAATTTAGCTATTTGTTCTGACTTTTCTTTAATTCTGCCATAAAAGATAACGCGTTGTCATCGGAATCCATTTTTTAATTAAGCATTACACAATAAAATAAATAAAATCAATGAATGTGTCATGCCTATCAAAGTTTGCGAACCTCGAGGTAGTTACTTGTGAGTAGAAATTGTGTGTCATGTCGAGCGGCCGTGGTATCGTTTGGTGACGTGACGCCACGTGTGGTGACGTGCCGTGTGACGTGACGTGACGTCGTGCGTGTGTGCAGCGGCGGGGGCGGGGGCGGGGGCGGGGGAGGGAGAGGCGGCGCCGCGCCGGCCGCGCTTCTCGCGTGCCACCAGCACTGACAAGAACCAAGGTAAGATGACCTGCCGCCTCGTGACACATTATACTGTATAACATATCTACCAAATATTGCCATCCAATTGTATCAAGTACTATTTATGTTGACCGCATTTAAAGTCTCGTCTGTATCTTGTTAATGTATTCTCACAGTGTATTAGGGAACTGGCATGTATCATTTTGTCACTCCATAAGTCATCACTTATATCATGTAACTAGTATGCAGAAGTCAGTCATTAACAGCATATTGGATGTTGGCCCACTAACTAACTAACAATTGGAAATCGCTGAAATTGTTTTACCTTCTTATGTCTGTTTTACCTGAGTGTTATAAACTCCAATTATATTTGACAGCTTTATTTTTTTATTTAAATAATCCGATTGGTGAGAATTGATGTGTGAGAGTGCCATTGCTAAGCATGTGTTCCGTTCTTATTTTGCTAAATTTATGTCACAGCTTCTAAAACTACCTACTCCGCTTTGATTTTTTTACAAATCTTCTGGAGTCTGTACATCATGTATAGGAGTGACCTACAGACACTCTGGCGAAACCCTCGTAATTTCAATATTATTAATACGAAACCCCTTTTTACTTTTATTAATAATTTTATAACATTTAATTGAATCCAATTTTTCAACATGGACAAGGTAATTCAGTAGTAATAGGTGTAGAAATGAATGAGGAGAGCGTGTGCGTGTGTCGCAGGAGCGGCCGGCGCGCGGCAGACGTACACGTACGAGACGCTGGTGCAGTACGCGGACTCGCCGCTCAGCAAGCTGCCGCCCGCGGGCCTGGCCGGCTTCCCGCCCGAGCTCGTGCGCAAGGTAACGCCGCGCCGCGAGCCGCGCCACGCCCCGCACGCGCCCCACGCCCCGCCCCACGCCGCGCTCGCCCCGCCCCACGCCCCGCACGCCCCGCCCCTCTCGCAGCGCCTGCTGTCGCCCTTCCGCGTGTGGCCGCCGCTGCACCACCCCAACTATCTGGCCGCGCTGCTGTGCCGCAACTTCTACTGACCCGCGCGCCCCGGCCCCGCTTTACTTATCTTACAATGTTGCGTTTGCATCGTTTGCAGTAAGGTCAACTGACTCGTTGCGAAACAACAGCGCGGTGCGCATATTAATTCCGGATCTTTGCCGAATCCTTTCCTTCCGGCAGCACGGCGAGGCGCCGGCGGGCGGCCGGGGCGCCGCCGACCGGCCCTAGGACTCCGCTGCGACCTGCCCGCCTCCCTCTGCCCGCCTCGCGCCCCGCCCCGCCCACCCCGTCCCACCTCACCGCACCGACGGGTTTTTTTGATTTCAATTTAAAATAATTTTTACTTTGATCTCAAAAGGACCCCGACGCGATCGCTTTACGCACGCTTTTAATATAGCAAATTCGAATGTGTTGATATTTTTGGAAATGTCTTCCGATTTTGAAAATTGAACAGTTTTCCGGTTCTATGAATGCAACCGAGATTAACTTTCACCATATTTGTTTCGGCTGGAACACATTCGGATTGCCGCTGCCGGCATTCGGCGAGCCGCAGCGCCGCAGCGCCGCAGCGCTTCGGCCACTTGCGCCTGCTTTACTTTACTAATATATTAGCTTTAGACACCCTGAATGTATTGTGACGATGCTCATTAATGCCAAATATATTGACTAACTATTATACGATTAAAGTACAAACCCTGGGCTCGCATACTTACCAACGTATTTATCTAAGCTTTTCCTAAACTAAGAGTACATGATGTCATTATAAGATTAACATTACGTTTTACTAAGACTGAATTATTTAGTAATATAGAAATTACCTCAGAGCCCAAGGGTAATAGATTAGGCGTAACTTGGCCATTCTGAAAAGACGATGTTTCCAACAGACCAGTGATAGATATCCATCGCGACTGCTAAAGTGATAAAAGTTATTTAATTGCCAGTGAGACATTTAATAACTGAGAATGGCCAAGATATTTACTTAATTTCTTTTTAAAATTAAGGCGTAGATTAAAATCGACTTAAAGTTTATAAAACTGAGGACTTAGGTTTAGAGAGAAATTTAAAGATTTAATAATGATTGCAAGGTAACTAATATAAGTATAGTTAAAATTAATGTTGTATGTTGTATGTTGTTGTTGTGAGTGTGTAAGGTATGTAACAAATTGTTGTGTTGTTGCCGCGCGGACAGAACGGGTACTCGAGGGAGGTTCGCTACAGGTAGACTTGTATCCATTGAGCGGATTGAAAAAATATTGATCTCTGGTTATTGTCGAGGTGATTTGTATTGTTATGATTTACTTTAATTGTTAAATTCTTTTGTGTTATTTTACCGTTGTCAAATTGATTTTTTTCTAAATAAAACGTTAAAGCTATACGTTCTTTTGCTTGTAATTAGCTTACCTACTAACTTTTTCTAATGTCTGCACTCGTAATAACTCGTACTAAAGCTCGCTACACACATTTAGTTAACTATAAATTTTTTCCGCGGGATTATTGTCTACTAGCGTTTGATTTAACTCAACAATCCGATGCCTGTTAAAACTGAAGGTGTGTACCGGGTTTTGGGATTCCCACTACCAAAATACTCGAAAAAAGACATTGTTCTATTTTTTTATTTATGTAAACGATGCTGAGTATCAACTATTTTGTATGAGTGTTTCGACAGTGGGGACGCTTTATGCGGTGTACTGAACTTGAACAGCGCAGCTTGCCACAATATGGAAACAAAAGATCGTTGAAACAAGCACACTGCATGCTTATGCTTTTTATTTAAGTATATAGTACTGGGAATAAAAATACAAATGCTAATTTTTTCCTAAACTCTTCGATCATCGATGCTTTACAAAATTATTTGCTACAACTTCAGCTTTTATCCAGTGGTTAAGCGGCGATTGCATGAATTTGAATATGAACAACCACTCTTTTTCTGTTGTAAATAATATAATCTTTACTACTACGAAGCATGGATATAACGAATCTGCACAGGTTTGTTTGATAGTATTTTAGTTAGTTCAAAGATATGCTATATGGTTAAATTGATGACGTCATTTGTTTGATATTAAATATAGGTGCTGAAGTGTAAGTTAATTCGCTTTAACGCTATTATGATGCTCTTTCGTTTCTTTAATTGTACGTATTTTATATTTTCCGCAAATTCTAAACCTGCTTTAAGATTTCATTATTTATTCAATTTCTAAAGTATTGGTATCTCAATACTAACATATTTTTTGAAGTTATCGCTTGTGATAGTCGTAGTAATAAAAAGTCGAGTAGCAACGGCTATTAAACATGTATAATAGAGGTTCAATAATAATCTCGGAGCGTGGTATCCACAGACTTGCCTGGAGTTCGACAGCGTGAGTTACCTGCGCAAGGCGCGCGCGGCGGCCGCCACCACTGTCGCCGCACCCGACGCCCCTGACTCGCCTGAGCCCGAGTAACGCCCCGCCCACGCCCCGCCACGCCCCGCCCCACTACACACGCTCGCACATCACCAACACTATTTTGTTAGCAAAGGATGATTGTCAACTACATATGCTATAAAATTCTCTAATAACTAACTAAATTACTACATATTTTTATTTTAATAATAATGAATTCAAATATTGTTAATGTTGACAATCGTTCTTTGCATATTAGCATTGTAAAATAAACGCACGTAGCGCACATTACAATATTTTGTATTATCACAATGGTTTGGTCGATTTTTTAATATCACAATATTGGCTAGGCTATGCCGGCGGTAAAGGCAGCTAATAATGTCCTATTAGTCATTTACTATTAGAGTACTCGCCAGCATGCGATCATTCTTTGTCTCGACGCATTTTATGGTTTTATAGCTTCTAAAAACATTTACAAGCTGTGACTGATCAACAATGTTGTTTTGGCAGCCGTCCTTAGTTGAATTCTTTTCGCTTTACGTTATACTAATTTAGCGGACTTAATTTACTAAAAAGTATTAGCTCACCAAAATATTTTATTTATATAACTCTTTTTATTTAGTTAAATGCGGATCTATGGGAAATGTGATAAATATCTCGTATATTAAAAAGTCCGTGATAAAAAAATTCAAAGTTTAGTATTGAGTAAGTGGTAAACGCAGTAAAGCGTTTGTTTTTAAAATGCTGGAATCACATAGACTTCAATGCAATGCGGCAATTTTCCTACAATATGGAATCACGTTATACGATACAGAGATAAAAAAATCTGTTTATTTAAAGATTACTGTATGCAAATTATAAATAGCTTGCTTTATCTACAATAGAACAAATATTCATCGATATATAATTATTTACCTATCGTGACTCTGCTTTTTGTAAATATTGACTCGTTAACGAACGTCATAGATTCCATTTAATATAAGATGAATGCGTGCATTTCTCTGAGTGACTGTACTCTCATATATATTTGGTTAGCGTCTAGTCCGGCCACGTACGTGTCGATTCTCACTACTATATAAGTTTTTATATACAAAAGAAGCCTGGCGATTTTATTTAAAGAATGATTATTATTTTTTTGTTTTTTATTTTATAAGAATTGAGTTTATTTCAATGAAAATGTATTTTAAAAATTTTGCTGTGCAATGAACCAAATAAATTGTTACAAATTTATACGTTTGCCAGGCTTCGTATTATTTTTTTCTAAGTTATGTTGAATATTTAACTAAAGTAAATGGTATTTTGTAAAGACTGTTCATGTTTGTAATAATATGAATAGAGACGTAGCAAATGTGTAAATCGCAGCTACTTCATGTATATAAATGTTAAAAGCATCGGTTACCTATTTTATTATAAATATGTTTTAAAAATGAAATTCTTTTAAAACTCGTATGAACAGGAATTTAAAATTCACATATAAATCCGGTGCTCTGTGAAAGTATTATGAGTCGTTGATTTTAAACAAATTTTAATGTTCTTTTGTTTTGTCAAATATATAAAGGCTATTATTTGAGAATTATGAATATACTAAATTTTCTAATAAACAAACTTTGTGTTTTATTCAATCCATATCACAGTCCTCAGTCCGTCTTTTTTCGTCCGTCCGTCTTTTTTCTATAATTTTATGTAATTAAAACAGCGCATTTACTATAAAAATTATATTTAAACTGATACAATAAATATGTTATATTACATAATATATATTAGCGAGAAAAAACTATTACATCGAAATTATTGGCAGTTACTACAATAAATATTTACATTTTATGTCTAAATGCAATTAATCTTAACAATAAATGGTTTTTAAATACAATTAGGTATTAACAAATCGAAGCAATACTGGTCTGTGAAATCAGGTTTAATTTTAAAGAATAAACAATCCAATTTTAATAGAAAAATCGAACTGTTAAGACGAGCAATGTCACTTTAACTGTCAAACACGTAAGTTTTTTTTACATGTTTACAAAAGAGAAAAACAGTCACTTTTTCGCCACAATAGCGAAGCGATGCCCTAGACATAGGCAACAGTAGTATAAAATGTACATTTCGACTATTCAGTTAAAATTGATGTGTAGTAGACCAAATACATAAATGGGTTTAGCTGAGGTCAATATATGCCTTATAATAATAAACCTAACATTTGTTCAAGCTAATAAATTTAAAACATTTTCACTTAAATATAACACAAATTCAACATAGAATATTTAGGGATACATCGTAAATATTTATGTTACAAAAATTGTCTGGTTTAGGGTTAAAAACTCAAATTATCTTTAAAAAAAAAATTTAACGATAAACCAAAGATTCAACATAGACCCGAAAAATGGCTAATTGAGTACAATCGCGGAAATCCACGGTGTTCCACTTTAGAAATAATTGCCTTATCCATTGCAACTAGACAAACTTCGCATCTCCCTACAAATAACTAATTAGCAGTGAGTGCAAACGAAAGGATAACAAAAAAAATAGGCGATGTTCAATAATTGTAGTTATTAAGATGGAGCATCGCCAGTTTCCCCGACTGTACATAAATTCATAATTTTGTTACACTTCAAAGCTTTTCTTAGGTAAATTTTCCGTGTGCCCTACATATAATGGGGTCAATAGACAAACTAAGTTTGCTGTATTGAAAAAAATATTTATCGCCAAGCCTTTGATCTCTTTAGAAATGTTATTGTATTCTTTAAATAGTACAAGTATATAGCTTGTTCAAACATTTACAAATTGAACATAGATTTTAAGCAATTATTGTCCTAAGACATTTATTTTATTCATGCTTTTAAAATATCCAGAAGTCATAAGATATAATTATACATCCGCAACCAAATTACTTTTTAATTGATATTTCCTTCATATTCCAGATTTTTTTGTCAGCTAAGTTGACGTCATTGTCAATATGATAAACTTTAGGAGACAAATTTCCTAAATTTAGTAACGCGCGTTAACTTTATGCAGTAAACTAGTTCCTTTCGGAGAGTTTGTCGGTGATGTTGGCCACCCTGGACCTGGCGTGCTGCAGGATGTCCTCGGCCAGCTCCTCGTCGTTGGTGTACCTGCACTTGGTGAAGCTGAAGAGGTCAGTGATGAAGCCGACGACCTCGGTGCGGAAGGCGTGGCAGATGTCGCGCAGGCGCTCGCGCGGCCCGAGGAAGCCCCACACCAGCACCGGCAGCAGGTGCTCGGAGATGGAGTAGAAGTGCGACATGAACCCGTCCGGGTACTGCAGGTAGCGCCGCTTCGCTTTGATCACTGACCACACCGCCGTCGTCAGAGCCTACGTATACAATAGTAATAAAAAAACATAGTTTCAATTGTTTTTATCGACCATAAAAGTACTCTAAAGGCCTTAACACCTCTTATAAGCCATTCCTAGCACAAGCCTAAAGCCTATAATGGTAGTATAAATTTTACTTGACAAAAAAAAAGAACTGGTAATCATACAAATATGATTACCTTAAATGATAAGATCACGCTTAAACTCCAAATTCATTTCCTTGAGGTCTGACAAATTTTAAGCTGCACAAGATTCGTTTCAGTAGTTGGCTGAAAGCGACTCAACCGAAAGGTTTCTAATGATTCCATTTAGCTAAGGATTAAAAAACGTGTCGTACGCTCTCCTTGAAGCCATCGGAGAGCCAGCGGTTGCGCACGACGGCCAGCACGGAGGAGGGCGGCGCCGCCAGGTCCTCGAACGCGTCCAGCAGGATGTAGTCTAACACCACGTCGTAGAACGACAGCACCTAAACACCACCTCACAATATACATATTTTGGTAAAATAAATAACCTGCTTCCAAAGGACCATTTTTCTATTTGATCATCGAATACGATACTTATGTCAACTAAAATTAGCAAAACAATTATTGAAATCTTCTATATGAAAGTTCGATTAGTTTTGAAAATTCTACTTACCTTTACTCCCTTACTAGTCAATTCTTTTTCTATAGTTGACCAATTAGCGGCGTCCGTCGCCCATGACACCATTTCTTCATATGCGACTAGAAATTCTTTCGGCTCCTATACAAAGAAATACAATTCTATAACATACGCAAATATGTGTGTATGTCGTGTTCAACGTTTGAGAAACTTGCCTTGTCAGCGAAGAGCAGGAGGTCAGTGAGGACCTGTCTGCCGGCGTCCACGAACCAGGCCCAGGCGGCGGCGTCGCGGAACACGCGGGCGCTCGCCGCGCGCAGGCACGCCAGCTTGCACAGGAACTCCGAGTCCGAGCCGCACTGCACCACCTCCGTACGCAGAGTCCTCACAACATACACAGTAACTTAAATAACTGTTAACTTAAATGCATGATGATGCATGTACGTCACTTTGTCATTTTGAAAAAAAAAAACCTTTACTTTCTCTTAATCTATGTTCAATTTACTAGACATTTCAATTTGTGGTATTTAAAAAAAACAATAATAATCAAGGGTTAAGATGTAACTTTTTAGAACATTCAGTTCTAAACTTCATTTAATCATACCTATACGGAATACCGGCTTCCAATTGTTTAACAGCACTCTGATAGAGTTCCAAATTATCAGTTTCCGTCGTCTCTCCGAAGTCGTCCAATTCCCTCAAATCTGCCACCTTAGCACAAATATAAGAACATTAACAACAATGAATTAGTATTAATAATAGTACATTCAAACATCACAATTGTACCTGATCTTCAGCGGAGGCGAAAGACTCAGCACTGGAGTGCAGTTCCCTTCGCGTGTGCGTGTGGGAGGAGCCGGAGTGCGCGTGCGAGAGTAGCCGCGTGCGCCCCGCACCAGCTCCGGACCCAGCCCCCGCCCCCGCCCCCGCCTCACCACCACTCTCAGAACGGAACAGCACAGAGCGCTGATCCAGAAACAGTAGCTCGCAGCGCTCCTGCAATACAATAATTCATCTATTTCTGGCAGATGTTCTTGTTATTAATCCTCATAGTTCCTGCTGGAATTATGTAAAACACTGCCTCCTACAAGACGGGCCTAGAGCTTAGTGTAGGAACCAAGCGCTCGACCATTATTTGTTAAAACAAATTTTAGTAACAACTTCATAAATCAATCTTATAATTTCTACATTTTTAATCTGTAAAACACTGTTCCTACAAGGGGAGTCAGGACCATTTCTTTCGAAAAAAAATCTATTAGAGACCAAGAACGAAAATGGTATTTTTTTTGAAATTCCATCATCGTAATCTGTTGTCTTATAAGTTCTACAGACCTGTAATAGGTAAGCGTCCTGCAGCAGGTCCTGTATCTCTCGGCAGAACTCCGCCTCCTCTGGCGAGGTGAGCGCGAGCGTGCCCGACACGCCGCCGCGCGCGCCTAGCGAGAACGCAGCCAGCGCATCCTCCCAATAGTTAATACTCGTCTCCAACGCCTCCATGCCTAACGAAAAACCAGTTATTTGTACATTACAGTAGTAATTATTAATAATGATCCGATCTTGAACCATTATCACTAGCTCATTATACATCCCCACTGATGGATAGGAGCCTATCATAAGATAGGATGATCCTGAATGTTGTGAAATAATAATAGAAAAAAGTTATGTTCTTATTTCAGATGTTGCTTGGTACTTCATATCCTCATGGAATTAAAATAAATACTTATAAACATAGACTATGTTAGTAAGTGGTAACATAGCTTTTTATTGGTGATATTTTCTAATACCCAGTAGCTTTTGTGGTATTTCAATACATACAAAAATACAAATCTTTCCTCTTTATAATATTAGTATAGATTTGTGTTAAGATTATTACTATTATTATTATTACTATTACCTTGTTTACACTTTATTTCCTCAAGGTTGAAATAAATTCTTCATGTGCATGGCTATAAAAACTTTAATGTCTATTACTTAATTCATATAAAACTATTTCTATACATAAATTGGTATACATAATGGTATATGTAGGAACTATTGAAACGCCATCCAAACTTATCTATAAAACACATCATTTTTCAGACCAGGTTCACTAGGTATTAAACGCTGTAAAGTATCTTGTAAGCCGCTATTTAAATCTTGTAATGTCCCAGCAATAGCAGATAAAGCATCTGCCATACGATTCTCTAGTAACTTGCGCCTTTCTTCTTGTACTAGCATTATATTTGATATAGAATGTAGTGCTTCTGCTATTCTCTCCTCCGCTGATATCCTTCGTTCCTCCAACTCTAAGGCCCATTTTGGTGGAGACTCATCGGAGAAAACATCATCTGTTAAAATTAAATAATTCAATGTAAAATGTCTGAAATTTTAAATACCTTCTTTTAACTTAGTGCAAATCAACAACTAAAATGAGTTAAAAAAGACATAATATTAATTAATTTGCTCAGAAATGTATTCTACTTAACTATTTACATTTTCTCACTGAATATTATTATTAAGTGATAGTAACAATATTTACATAGACACAATAAATATTCTATAAATTATGTTATTGTATTTTTACCTGTGTTAACTTTTGTAGCACTGACTGATCGCTTTACTCTAGCAACGGGTTTTGGAGTGTCATCAATCATTTGCTGTTCTGTATCAGAATCTTCAGCCATAAAGTCCTCTATTTGTTTTGTATTTGGTTTTGATGATGTCACCGATCCCTTCCCGCTAAGCTCTAAAACTCTCACTTCTAAATCATTAAGAGGCACAAATCTATTTGTACCACCATCTGAAGTTGACTGAAATCTGCGGCCATCTGCTGCTTTTCTCCTACATTTGTGTCGCCATTCAAACCAATACTAAAAAAGCAATTTTAATTGAGAAAAATAGTGTTTATAAAATAGTTTATAGAAACTGAGATAGCAACTAATATTCATGCAAGTCGTTTTTTGTTTATTTTCTATTGTTCGTTAAAACATCTTAAAAAAAAATTCTTGTCTGCGTTATAAAATAAATGTAAGTTTCACTTACTTTCTTCCAACCGTCAGGAGTCTTCAAGGTACCACTTTGCACCGCATTTAGTTTCTTAGCCAATTCTGACCACTTCTGTCTAGTTGCATGGTGTGACACCGGTGTGCCAGGAGGCAAGCCTTTAGACATGTCTTTATTTTCTTCCAAAAAGTCCATTAAAATCTCCAGCTGTTGCCGCAATATTCTTCTTGGTGGTGCCATCTTGAACACCACGATAAATGATAATTAATTATAAAAACACACAAAACAGAGTATTTTACTAAAACGATGCTCATTTAATACCTTACCTTTGTATTCTTGCCTTTGCGATAGTTTAAAATCCAAGGTCAAACATCCATCTCAATTTAAAAACAAATACAAATCTCGCGCTGTTTGCTTGACACAAGCAATTTCTTTCAGCAGAAATCGCAAAAAGTATATGTAATGGCGACAAGCGCTATGACGTTTCCAGTCGTCATGTTATCAATTATCATACACATTCAACAAACACATTCGATAACGTCTATACTAGAGGCGCCAAAACAACGTGATATTCTGCGTTCTGTTTCAATGTTACTTATTTTAAAATGTAGATGGCACAGTTTGATATATTAACAAGAAAACATTGTAACGATCGCATTTTATCTTTATTTGTGCATTTAAATAAAAATGTCTAATTCCGTTCGTAATAAATACAGCTTTAAAGTAATAAATGATTGATGATTGATGATTAACTTTGATTTAACTAATTTGTATGCTGACATCTAGCGATGAAAAGCACTAATGTTGAAAAAATTCATCACAGTGCCATCTATACACTGATGGATGGAACGTTTTATAGCAGAGTTCAATTTCTTAGAAAAATACAACAAAACAATTTTTAAATAGTATTCAAAAACATGACAAAACAGAAGGAATGTATTAAATTAATACTGATAAAAAACTAAAACCTCTTAAAACCATAACAAATTGAGTAAAACTCTAATAAATGATTAAAGTTAGCGTAATAACAGTCAGAAGGTGAGCCAGTCTGCCGCATGTCGGCTTACCTTTACTGTAATTAATTTTTATGATATAAAATTACTCATACTACCTAAATACGATTTAGATTTTCTGCTACAGAAGCAATTTTTTACTGAGAACTTATTTTTAAATAATGAAATGTAGATATATTATATTTACTAATGATTTTTACCTCATTAACTCCATATCCAAGAATTTGTTAAGAAAAATTTCCCAAGATTACCCACGAAATATAAAATAGATTAATAATTAATGTTTTGGAATATAACTTCATGGGAACCAAGAATTAAATGTCGAAACATTTGACTTTTCACTCGATGCGTTTTCAATTGATAGGTTGGTCATAATTTATGTGGGCATTTTAATCCAACTCGGAACGATTTATTGCAGTCACGACTGTGCGTAAAATTAAAAACGGAAACCGGCTCGTGATGGCGTCCAACTTGGTACTTTATGCTAAATTATTCTAATTTTATGATTATTACAAATTCATAAGGAAATATAATAAGACAGTAATGATAACTCTTGAGTAAACTAACCTAATTTTTTATGTTAATTACAAAGATTTTTTTCTATGAAAAGACGAGAGTGATAACTGCTAAGAAGAAAGCTATCTATTACTTCTTCATGCGTTTTTTTTAAACTACTAGCTTACGCCCGCGACTCCGTTCGCGTGGGATTGAAAAAAAAAAACAAAACTGAGTAGCCTATGTGTTCTTCCAGACTATCCTCTACATCTATGACAAATTTCATCGAGACACATTCAGCCGTTTAGGCTACAAACTCTAACAAACATCCATCCTTTCTTACTTTCGCATTTATAATATTAGTAAGTATATAGAGTATCAACTCTCATCGTAAAACAGTTTCAACACAAATACGAAGTAACTTAAGGTAGTCATTTTTATCACCGACCACACATTCGATTTGACCTCACGTTAGAGCTGACCCACACGCCTGTGTATTTTCGTATATTATAATTATAGTATCTTATACATTTAAATAAGTTACTCAATAGCTAATGTAGTTTATGGACCTAACACTTTGAATTATCTAAAACAATTAATTACGAGAAAGCTCATTAGTGTTCTCAGTCGGAGTTTCTCCATAAAAACATCCTGTTTAAGGTTTTTGTGGGTTTATTGTTATACATGTTGTTTTATTTCAGACAACGGAAACATAATACTGATACTTAGAGGAAATCGCACCACTTCCGCTTGTATTTAGTCGTCAAAAACCAGTACCAAAACAAAATCAACATAATATAAGTCAACTTCCCGAAGGATATGGGGGTAAAAACCACTTCGATAACCACTACACAATATCATAATATATTAGAGGGTCAATCGGCCACAAAGTACAGAAATTCAACTGATTTATAAGATCTAAGTTATAAAAGTTCGTTAGAACAAGCTTTTCAAACGAATACTAATTGTAAAATCGCTTATCGACCGCTGTATACCAAATAATCCTAAATGTTAGAGAAGGGTAACCCTTTTTACACACGATTACATTCGAAAATGGACTTGGGCATACTGAAAACCATCAGATAAAAAAAATTAGCTGATTGTTACCAGGGCACTTTTCCACAAAGCACATGACGAATAAAATATAAATGTACATTTGAAGTAAAATGCAGATGAATTAAAAAGCGTGGAGGTTCAAATTTTAACGGGCGGTATATTCCGGGGCGTTATGAACGCTCCCGCTGTCCGCTGTCGCTCGCGTCTCGCGCAGCGCTCGTTGAGCCGCGGGCAGCCGGCATTCGCCATCGCCAGCCGCCAGTCTACGGGAGCCTCCGCACTGCGACGGTGCACTCCACGCTCCTCTCCAATATCCTATTATTTACCCCCTGACCACCGTATCACGCATTACGTGAATACCCCACTGTGTTGTTTTATGTGCCAGTGCGACTTTGTGTGAACACTACCAAAAGCTTCTCGGGTCTTTATCCCGCGGTTTTTATTGACGCCAGTTTTTAAAAACTACAGGTAAGAAAACATTAAATGGATATAGGTTTGATAACATAGACTTTGTCTCATTTAAATAATTTAATAAATGATTTTTTTAAAAATACATAAATGGGACCCAAAGAAAAAGTTTTCTGTTCAGTTCTGATAACATGAGGAAAATTTTACGATTTACCTACCTTGTGAACTTAAAAAAATCATACCCATCGTTATGATTTTAATTAGGTTGTATCAAATATATACTAAAACAGTGTATAAGTTTAGTGTACTTAGAAAAGGACCTCCTAACACGTTTCTTTTAAACCGGTTCGCTCGATACACGTTGTCCCGCCGCCAAGACTTATGCAATGGACAAATGAATCTTCAACTATCACGAAATACTTCTCGGAACAAGATTCCCATGAGAACGAAGTACTGCTATAAAATTCTGAAGTAACTGGATGCAGGTAAAGAATTAATAAGTGAAGTAAACAAATAAATTATAGTGGTAACGCGCATTCGACGTGACTTGCGTGCTAATGTTCGACGGTTACACATTCTTTGCGAAACATCTGCTTGTAGGCAAAAAAATTAATGATAATAGCGCAAATCTACAGCTGCGATGTCCACGTGACAAATTTCACAAAATCTAATTATTTTAGTTTCAGTATTTTCATGTGATTTTGTTTTTTATGTCACAATTCTTTAAATTACTTGCGACGATATCCGATGGGAAATGTGATATCGCCCGAACCCACAATTTAGAATATCTCATATCCCATCTCGGAAAACTTAGGACCTAATCTCAAGCTGGCAGTGTTTAAACCACCTCTTTAGTTTTTAACTTAAAACTAGTATAGTGCTCAGGAATAAATACAAAGCTACGGAAATAACAGTCAACGAAGCAAAAATATTCATTACATAAAGTATTTTGGCAAAACACGAAATAATAAGTTAACTTATATGAAAAACTGTAACTAAGTTTTTATCAGCGGAATAAGAATTGGTTTTTTGCAATCTTCCTGTTGACTGATAAGAAACGTGTTCAAATAAAAAAAGAAATTCGGAATGTTAAAATCATTTAAGTTGCTATTTTAAACATATATACGTGTAAGTGCGGTATATTCAAGCGCGGTACAGGGACATTTAATTTAGTAAAATTATCTAGCAAAGTCACTGATTACCGACATTATTTTCATTAGTACTTGTCTTCTGTGCATTATTAATACAGGATAAATTAAAATTTTTTTTTAAATATGCTTATTATATCTAACACGAAGAGTTATTCTGATATTTTCCTTTATTGTTGAGCGCATAGTTCGTGATATAAATATTAAGTTAAGGATAAGAATTGAAAATGACTCAATACCTCAGTTTTGGTGCCATACTTTAAGACAAGAAGTCCTTTATAAAAATCATTGTCACATAAAACCTGACTGACTTCAAAATGTGGTTTTAATTGTTAACAAAATCAATCATATATTTCGACAGCCAGCATATCAGGTTATGTAAATATGCTCCAATAGATATACTTGTACTGTCGAAAGTGTCCGTCATGTTGTTGGTGGCTCATTTCCCATTCCGACACAACCTGCCAATATCGATACGTATCTAAATCGATGTACTGCCTGCAAGATCATTGAACTTCGAAGTACACCCAGCTCTTATTATTAGTTGGCACAATTTTAATCGTGTCAAACCACTTGGCAGCGAATTCATTGTTTTCAAGTTTGATCTTTCACATCGTGGCTCCGTGTTAAATTGAATCGACGTACAAATCCGTGTTAAGCCGGGCCCGGGATGGCCTAGTTAGTGGGGCAGGCGATGCGGCGACATTTCGCGATGGAATAAGTAGGCGCGTCGTCGGCCGGAAAATTGTGGCAATTTTGCAGAGGGGATCCCTCTTGAACATAATCAGTTTAATAGCCAAGCGAAGGAAATATGCTATCATACTCCGAAGAGGGCGAAGGAGTAAAGTATTGGATAAATCTCTTTACTTTAAAATTGGAACGGAATACGGAGATTCTAAGACTTTCGTTGTTTAAGATCTAAATTGTACTTTTGTATGAAATACCAAAGTAAAATGTGCCAGCATTACTTACTACATGAAGCCAAACATGAATTTCATTAGAGTGAATCGAGTGTAGCTCGGGTTGTGTGGCTTATGTAAATGGTATTGTTGTGACATCATCGGCCATCGCCGGCCGCCGAGGTAAATGTTGTTCTTGCAATTTCCGCGGAATGGGGTTGACTCCCTTGAGCCGGCGCAAATTGGGGAAAGCTTTCCGTAATATAGACGTTTCAAATATGACCCACAAGGGTGTTTTTAGGTCGTGTATGTGACGTAGATGTAGGTTTTCTCTTGGTAGATTAACAAAACTGCATAAGAGAAATTAAAAAAAACCCACGATTTTTATTAAGTAACAAAAACCCATTATTGTTTAACATTGAAGGTTCGAAAGTCACTAGTAATCGCTGCATGTATTAATTCAAAGATATTGATGTGGTTATAAAAAATGAATATGATTTGTTTTCGACAAAGAGTATAATAAATACGTTGAGCTTATATCACTCTTGAATAATTTATCAAAACATGTACACAGTAAAGAACTGATTGCTATGCAAATTGAGTGGCATAACATTACGACCGTCTTGAAGTAACAAAATCATGACGTAATACAATAATCGTTGGCGACTAACGCGTAGTACTGAATGGGGGTTAAATCTATAGTAGTGTAAGGAGGTGTTCTGGTGGAAGAGGTTGGCAAGGGGCTGTACGGAGGGCGATTCTCGTATTCGTATGCAGGCCGGCGGCCGCGATCGATACGCGCCCGCGCGACGACGCCGCCTCGCGCCCGCTCCGGTACCAACACGCGCTAAAGGGAATTTAATCAAATCCTATTTCTGGATGTCAGCTTAAATAAATATACGATTTGTATATATTTTCTTAGTGCATCTGTCGAACATTATCTAATCTAAAGCTCGAGAGGAAGTTGGTAGGGAAATTGCAAAGGAACAAAAACAAAGAGTAATAAACCAACATCCTTTATGCGCGTTTATAATGTATTTGTACTGAACATGGTTTAGCTAGTTTTTTTTTACTATAACAATTAACTTTACACTTACACTACTTCAAAGACTATTTGTCGTCGTTCATAAGAGCAAGCGATAGGTACAGTTTTTATTGAAAATAGGTAAACATAGACAACTTAAAACTAGTTTTGATGGATAAATACAGGCATTAGAGTAACATGTCTGTCTAATCTCAACATCTGTAATTGCTTCACAATCAGTTTCCACTGACAGAGCCGTGACATTATCCGGAGCTAAGAGACGAAGGGTATTATTTTCCGGCCATCAAGCACCATTTGAAGTGGTAAACGCTATTAGAACTGGAAGAACTTTCTTAACTTTCGAACGTGGCCACTCCTACGCTGCATACCTACGACTGCATTTCAAATGCTCATACGATAATGGGATAATAAAATAAACACGTTGAATTTAGTTAATTAACGGATGTAACCGAGTTACGGTTATAGAACGTTATACGTTAATGATGACATCATAAGCGAGGTGGGGGGCAAAAAAGAGTGTCTTGTCAAAGTGAGGAGCGAGCGAGCGGCTCGCCCCGGCCAATGACCGCGTAGCCGTGATCTTCACGAAAACAACTAGCTCAGCTATTATCCAACCGAGCGCAAATATTCCTATAAACGTACTTGCTACAGATTTTTTAAAAAAAGTAATGATACTTTTTCTGCCAGATGTTTAACCATTATTAGATTATAATAAAATTGATTTTGATAAAAGTTATAAGGCATTATTAATGGGAACTTCAGAATTATACTTTATAATACGAATGTTAATTAAAATAAATGTGATGATAATATCATATAGTGTAGTGCGAAACGAATTGTCTGATTCAATCATAAATAGAGATTAGACGAAATAACTTCGAGTGAAAAGAGTAACATTGTTGGACAAACCTTAATTAAAAACGTAAAATCAAAAAACTCACTGCTTTAATAGAAAAGTATAAATTAAATCAGAGATATACATATGCATATGTAGATTCGATTGATATCCATTACGTACCGATGTTCGCAGTGAAACGCACTAACTGGCGACTAATAGCTTAATGCACTGCCGGCGGTTGTTTGACTGGCATTGGGGAGCCGGGGGAAGCAATCACTGCGAGGAAATTTTGCAAATAAACTGACACGGACGGCATACAAAAAGTGTCTGAATCTGATGCCGTGCTTTAAGTACCTTGATTTAGTAACTTCATTAAAATACCAATTTTAATAGGATGCTAGAAAAACACTATTGTAAAATATAAACAATAGATTATTAGCGTCAGAAGTTACTTGGAAATAGTCCATATTGTTTTTTAACTTCCTGGTATTGTCTAATAATTTAGAAAGATTAGTCACGGTGAGTGTCATTCTATTAGAAACTGGATTGATTCATCGATTAAGATTATTTGTCGACTAATTAATTTATATTCGTTCTCAAGAAATTCTAATTAAAAGGTTGAGCTAAACTTAAATAAATATTATCAGCATGCTTGTCTGTGTTGAATTGCAGCTGAACCTTTTGAGTTTCTACCATCTAAAATGTAAATCAATAATTCCAATTAAAGGGAGATCAGAAGTCTCGTAGAGAGAGAACGGCGTCTATTGGGTGAATGCAAAACCCATTGCAGATTGTTAAGCGTCCATTGTTTATAAGCGCAACAATGCAATGTTTTGCCACGCCACACATAACTGACACAGTAGAAATGCTTATTGTACGGGATATAGCAAGAATTTATTTACAACATAAAAGTACAGGCGGCTTTTAAGCAATTTTACTTTTTTTTATAAAAGTGCGGATATATTTGGCTTAAAACTGCTTTACAGTTCCTCTATCCCTTCATTGATAAATGAACAGTTTTTACAAAATACTTTTAGTGCGTGGGTACCTGAATATCTTTATAATATTTTTTTTACCTCGGCCATTGATCCCGAGTTTTGGAAGAGCCATGTCTGAACAATGGCTAGAGCGAGGGGAGCAAGATGCAGCTGCTCTTTTCTATTAGTTTTATTTTTCTATTATCGACGCGAATCGAATTCAGTGGAATGGAAAATATTATCTAAGATCATATATTATTTTAAGCAAATAGATAATAATTGTAAAAATATAATTTAGGTGCAACTTTAATAAAAGATTTGAAATACAAGAATCGCCTTAATATACGGTGGCAATAGCTAGATACCTAATCCACTAAGCTGCAGGTCTAACAGAGATACGTATAAGGTGTTGTAATTAACATATGAAAGTTAAAGGAGCCCATGTCCCAGAGACCGAGATGCGGCCTCGCTTGTGATGCAACGTGAAAAGCAATGCGGTTCGTAAAGTGGACAAGTTTTTGTGCGAGAGACGATCAGATGCCGGTGACATCTTGCCATGTGACAACTATTGCTAGTTTCTACCACATGAATACTGGTAACTAAACCTCGTCCAATCGTGCAACTACCAAATACGGGTAACAAATTGTAGAGAAATGTGTGGTTTAATAGGCCCAGTTGTAAGCTTGAAACGTGATGTTTGAAATACAAATGATTTCCGTGAAATGCGGCTCGGCACAGGCAGCGGCAGGGGAGACCGAGTTCATGGCCACTGGAACAATCGATTGACGAGAATTCGCGAGCGACTGCCCATGTACCGCGGCTGCGTTTTAATAAAATACTTTACTCGGAAAAAACATTTCTCATTTTGCGGCACCGTCGAGTTACTGATTAAAAGTGAACGTACACACCTGTGGCTCTAGTGAAATACTAATAAAAGCTAGGAAAGCTAAAAAAGCTGTATAAGTCGTCTTGAAATTGACAGTAAGCTTCTCGTATGTTTCATGTATTTTTTAAAAGGTACAGATTCCAAGACGGCAGAATTTAAAACACAGTACAATATGCATAAAAGAGAATGTTCCAGCACAAGTCAAGGTCTAAGCGACCTCGAGATGAATATAAAAATTCTGCACTATGAAGGTACCTACGTATCTAAATGTTAATTACGCAGCTTTAAGTGAAGTCGACAATTTAAAATTCTAAATGACTTTTCAATTACCGGATAAATTAAGTAAAGTAAACTTATATTGAAGTGCTAATGCGGTCCGGCTGATGCGTTATTAAGTTGTCGCGAGCACACGTTAGAAGCTAAGTTAAATTAATTACATCGAATCAACAAGCGGTTATCGCGGTCAGTGCGTGGAAATCGAACACGCGAGCGCGATTCTAGATGCACTCTTCTTACGGTTACTTAGCTTCGTGGGTAATCTCATTCATTAAATCATCAAATATTTCCACATTTCGTCCAAAGTAATGCGATTTGTTAACAGGTCATATAAAGGAAGAATCCGGTAAAGCAATTTTTCTGTCCTATTTTTTAACATAAATAAATATTATATCTAATAAAAATTAGTAAATTTTGTATCCGTATCAACACATTTGTTGTCGATAGACATTTTTGAC
The DNA here is from genome assembly GCF_000836215.1 of Papilio polytes. Taxonomy (NCBI): domain Eukaryota; kingdom Metazoa; phylum Arthropoda; class Insecta; order Lepidoptera; family Papilionidae; genus Papilio; species Papilio polytes. Next base: position 763,725 of record NW_013525102.1, on the reverse strand, counting down.
GTAGTTCGTTTAGGCTTCCGAATATAGAAACAAAGCCAAGAACGGTGTTGACAGGTGAGCTTTGGGGCGGTATGGCACGTGTCCCGACCACGTGTTCATAACTAGGCAACGACAGCTTTTTTTGGACATGTAATTGAACGGCTAACGATAACAGGACGTGTCAACAGGTGCAGAAGACTTACGAATATATTTCTAAGTAACGCGTTTTTAGAATTAGTATGATGTTAGTCACGACGACTTTTATTTAGTTCTTGTATTAGGCTCATAATGGTATTGAACTTAAGCTTATTTGTCGCGACAAAGGCAACCCGCACCACATACTTTATCTATCACCGGTACATAATTGAATATCCGGCCGATAATGATACCATTTCCTCGACAATGCTCTAGCACACGCCGACACCTATTTAAATCTACTCCACCTAACAAGCAGTGATAACATTGGTCAACAATTGGTCAAGTTTAGAGTATAGCGTATAAGATCTTTGGTCAATACTATAATGTAATACACTAAAAATCGTACAGTAATTAACGAACTCTATTTCTATTACATCACTGACTTTTATTTTCGTGCCATCAAACAATTGAGACACGAATAAGTGTCACATACAGTGCGTCCTAAATAAGTAGAGAGTTGATTCACTACGTAAAAGGTGTTCATTGGATTCCAGTGCACGCTGAGACATAGCCTGTCGGGAGATCCGTTAGAAAAAGTAAATAAATCGACGTTTTCACTCCGTCGTAGATTTATTCGAATGGTTCGTTTGATAGATCGTTTGACACCTAGTGATCGACGATTCGGGAATACGGATTAACATATTGGAAGAAAGCACTTATTTGTGTATCATTTTAAGAATTCACCTATAATATAAATTCACAAAATATAACTGGTATTGACGAACATAAATTATATAGTTTTAAAACTCAAATGACGAGAACAGCACTAAAATTAATTAATAGAATACTTTTCATCGAAGAAGAGTTACTGTTAAAAAAACATCAGAAATCTAATTTCCTCTGAGATAAAAATAGAAACTATCAGCGTTGCTGAGAACAATACGCATTCTCGGGAGTCGATATAGGCGACCGCTCAAGGACAGTCGCCCGGCTCGTTACGGGGTCCCGGACAAGGTTGGCGGGAAGGTCTCGCCCGGACACGATAATTAGCCAAGCTAAATCAAGAATTTGTTACTTGCTTATGACCTAAAAATAAACTTTAGCGCTTCGTTAAAGATATTCCACATTCTATCTAATTTGTAAATGAAAGGATAAATCAAGACGAAAGAACACATTGGGAAACGGACAGATTTAACAGAAAAATCGTTGAATTAATTGAAAAACATACTAGAATTAATGTCCAAATCAATGGCTATTTTTGGTGCAGAGGACACGGAGTATTGTAAGGTCAGCGTGTAACGGGCACAACAATTGTAACAAATGTTGTCCTAAAACGAGTCAATGAACACAAATGAAAATTCCGGAAGCCTGTACAATTCATGGTGTTACACTTCCGGCGAGTGTCGTCCCTTTTGGAGGCCGACCGTTCGCTAACGGTATCATTTCGCATCGAATTACGAACCAACTAATTACAGCCCCTAATGACAAATTAATGGCGACGTAAATGTTCGTAAAATTGGTCGACGACGCCTAGATCATTTTTATTTCGTCAAACCATTTAGCTGATGCCAAACGATGATGAAAGTTTATCAAAAAGTAATAATCTATTTTCATAGTCCTTGTAATTTATTAAGCTAAACCAAGTTAAAGAAACGAAACTTAAAAACAATCTTTGTAAAGTACTAGACTACATAGAATCTTCAATTGAATTGTTACATCTAGATTTATAGACTTAGTAATGTCACAATGAATAAGAACTAATTTTATTGTTCTTGGTAAAAAAGTGTCTGTTTGTCGAAACAATAGTGCAACAGTAAACGTCGTGCAAATATGAGAGGTTGCATTCAGCTCACAATGGCGTATTGAGGAGGACAATGAGCCGGTAACGGGACGAGACACTAATTGTCAACTAAACACCGCACACAACATAACGGAGCAGTTTAGTTCAGTTCGAAACATACTCCGCATCCTTGATATGTACCTTACAAAAAGAGGTACTTAAACTGACGCTAAATCTACTTTACAAGTTACCCTTATTAAGGATTCTGTAAGCGACAGTTTATCTATTTGAAGCCAAGTTTCCTCATCTCACGTCAGTTGCTGGCTATTACAATAAAGTTCAAACTTTAAAGCGCAATTCGCGTTCAAGAAACTAGACGCATTATAACGGTACAGAATATGATAAGATGAAATGAGTCGGTTACCATGGTGAATTCATATGACCTAATAACAATTGAAGTGGATCTAGTCGGGACAGTTGGGAAGAGAGCAAATTAATAATGTCGCTATGTGTAACTCACGACGAACGTGCTTCGGGTCGTATATGAACTCGGCCGCGGCGTTTCTAGTCACGAATTACTAACACCGCACGTACAATTTTATGTCTGTAAATAAATATGTTATGAATACATTACCGTAATTACACCTTCATTGGTTATACATTCTAATAAAATCATATTAAAGTAACAAGATAAATAACATTTGTACTATTTGCAAATTGATGATCTACACACACAAAACAGAAATAAAAACCACTTTGTCGATGCCGTTAAAGTATAAAAATTTACTTTGACATAAAAAAAACACTAAAAAGTCTTTGTTGAAGGCGTTAAAATGACGTCATAGCGTAACACTCGAGCCCTCGAGGAATTATGTAAACGACATATAAGAGCTCTAAAGCCAATGTCAACATTTAGACACGCTAAGTAACGAACGAGACGCGAACGGATCAATACAAGAATAGCTGACGTGTCGGAAACACACTTACATGTTTTACAAAATTTACATTTGTTATAATACAAATATTAACAAATACTACGTTAGGGGCTCTTGCTTTAAATTTAGAAACACAATCAAAATTTATTTTATTATACTCAATGGCAATAATTGACACTGACGTAATATTAGAAGTCACATACATTAAAGTAAAAGCATTTAAGAAAATAAAACGAAATCTCACTTTACACCAAACAAAGAAACGGTAAAACGCATGAGAGAAATGCACGTAAACGGGGAGTGAAAATACTTAAAAAAGTGTAGCACTTGCGCCTGTCAGACGAATTTGAGACATGTACAAAGTATATACGTAGTGCAGGTGAATGCGCTGCTTGCGACATCTTCAGGGGAAAAGCGTTGAACAACCCTCGACTCCCACCCGGTTGCCATACATTCGCTCGAGTGAGTGGCCCTTTACAAACCGAATATAAGCAATTCTTACCTTAATTACGTTACAATCTTTTATGTCTCTAGATTTGTAACATACTTATTCAGACTATACTGCTAATCAGGTGTTGTTGTTTATTATTTAATCCTTTAAATGTTAATTAGAGAAAGCTACTAATAGATGTTTTGCCCACGTATATTATTGCAAATTGTACAGTTTTCACAATGTAGTGTTCTACTTTGTAACAATGATATGTGCATTTCGAAGTGCATTTTAACTAACTTGTCATTTTCCATAAACAAAAAATCTGCACAAATACATAGTTATATCTCTTGCTATTTTTGTAAAATAAATATTAAAACATATGTATGAGTATTAATATTCTTATGTTATACTTTGACATTATATTACAATAATACATTTACTCTATGCCAAGCTCGTTAAAATCAACTGAGCTGCAAAGGCCAAGAGACTGCAACGACACAGCACAGTGTATTGCAATAAACCTTATACTTTATTGTTGCAGCCAGCTATAACGAAGCTGGTTATTTTTACGTCAAAGTACATGACATCATTGTTTACGACAATAAAGTTTAAATATACTGCTAAAGAATAATCCATATTAACACGTATACGAGAAACATGTATTCCATGTGGTAAAAAAGCGAAAAAACTTAAATGAAGACCCAAGTTTTTTGGTAAACGCTTTGTAATACTGGTTGTTTATATTAATTTTCATGTGAAATTAGTATAAAATGTAGAAATTGATCGTGGAATGTATAAGTCGCGAGGTAAACTTGATATTGGAGGGTGCATTCCTAATATCAAATGTCGAAGGACGTCAAGTGTGACTGCCGTTAGTTCACGGATCAATAGCTATCGATCTCTAGTTACGTACCTAGGTAGATCTAGGGTATAGGTGAGTCTAGGTCTCGTCTTTGGTTCCCTCAAATTAAACAACAAACTCCCATGATATAAAATTCTTATAAACCTTTGAAAACGTACTACTAGATAGTTTATATATGTTATGGTTGTTAAATTATTGTCTTTAAAGATGCGAATTCTAGTACTTGACAAGCACGTGGTTTATGTTAATAGTAAATAACACATATTAATTGCTACTCATGCATTACGTATTGCTGGAATGGCCATGAAGAATAGGTATGCGAGATAACCTTGCTTCGTAATCATTCTACGACGTTCAGAGAATAACAAAAACTTAATGAGAAAAAAATATACGTACTAGAAGGTTAATTTAAGTTATCGCGAAATGAGATGGAATGTTTTTAGTGAGATGAGTAATTTATTTTCTACAGACAACTATCTAGTTGGGAAACTGTAGTCATCTTTTGTATAAAACAAGTTGTAGATTTACAGTTCAATAACGTTGTATGTATTGTTCTTAGGTAACTTATTAATATTGTAGAGATAAAGTTTCTACAGCGTTTAGTAGAGATAGGTTAGTAAACTTGATGTGTGTCCTCAAGTTGCGTCGTGACGTAATGATGCTTGGCTGTAACGAGCCAGGACGTCTTATGTGCCCGTGCACTCTGAATGACGGCGACCCTCAACCTTGCCACTTAAGCGGTCACGTTCAGACAGACGTATTCCGTTTAATTTCTTAAGGTAAACAAACGAATTTCAGTTATTTAAAAATAAGTGGACTAAGTGGGTTGATAAATGGAAATGTTGTCGTTCGTAAGAAGGAGCATAATCTGATATGTTACAATCACTCCTGGAAATAATATGTTTGATTTGAATACATGATTAAGTTATGTTACCTCAAACTTATTGTTAATGATAATTCTGCTTGTTCTATCACAATTTCAATTTTTAAAATACACATAACATAACAAACCTTAAAAGAAATATCAACTAGTAATGTTGTGCTGAACTACAGCTGCTGAAAATCAGATTCCAATCTATTTTTCAATAACATGCTATCAATGTTTTGATCCATAGTGTTTGAAAGCGGATTCCATAACTAGATTATCGCATTCTTTTGGACTAGTTTATTTATAAGTCTGAAAAGGCGAACGAAATGCGATTGTTTGCTCTTTGTGTACACTCCGATTGACGACGATAAGAAAACCGTTCAAGTTTGCCTCAAGCAAGCATTCAAATATAGGTCGCTCACAATGAGCCTTTGTTCTCCACACTATAAAAGTTTATATAAAGAAGGTTATTCAATATTTTTCTAATAAAACACTGCATAATAACTATAGTTATTTTTAAATGATCAATACGTAAATGCTATTGTTATTACATTTAACTAGTTATCGCCCCTGTCTCTGTGTGCTTGGCATTAAAAAACAAACAAAAACAAAAGCAAGTACCTTATGTGTTCTTCCAGAATATCATCTACATCTTTACCAACGTTCACAGAAATCCGTTCAGCCGTTTCCCTCCATCCATCTAAACTTTCGCATTTATAATATTAGTATGGAGTACGATTACGAAGCTTCTTGAAGCTGTTCTTGTATGTTTATATCACTAAAAGCAGTGTACAGTTACGTTCAGTTATGAATATTCATTGCGGAGGCTTTGTTTCTACGCGAGTGGCTGCGGTGATAAAATTCAAGCACCTCAATTAAAACCTCTTTGCTTGTCATGTTTGAGTGCTTTTGAAGGATGTGTTGAATGAGAGGACAAAAAACTGCGATGAGCATTGGATTAAAATACTCAGCAATGTGATACATCATTATTTTTTTTTAAATTAAATTACTCTTGGCTTTTTATCTAATACAATTTAAACCAGAAACATTACTCGAAATCAACCTTAAGCAAAATAAAAAATCCTGAAATCTATGTAGGACTTGGTCATGATTTTTATATTTCTAAAATAGGATATAAAAGCTTATAAACATAACATTTAAGAGTTATGTATAAGAACAGCGAGGTATGAAGATGTTTGTCACGGTGGTAGCCGGTGAGTCAACGGAGCGTCGACCCGCCCTCGCAACAGGGTCGCCTCGCCTGCACTCACTGAGAAAGCCTGCTGCACCTTTATGTCATACATCGAATAACTATCGCATGATACTATGCTTTATTCTAAAGCAAACGATGTGATACCATTAAAGGTAAAAAAAAAGTCAAACTATTGTAAAAAAATATTAGCGAGCAAAAAACCTTTTCATCTATCGCGACTATCTCGTCGATGGCCTCATAATAAACCAGTAATTTCATCACAAACTTAGTAATAGTTTATCAAGGGTTAGAGAAAAAACTAATTTTAATTTATATAGCCTATTTTTTCCACTAAGAATTACAAAATTAATCCCCGAAACATTCACGTCAAACTTTAAAGTGGTTCAGAGTTTCCATCCGTCCAGAGTGTCATGACACTGAAAAATGTCAAACTTTCAGTAGGAGCCATCCGAATGATTCAATGTAAAGCTCTCTCCCTATTATTCATTCATCTCGGTCGGGTTGACTCAGCGATTGCTTGACGTCACACCAGTGGGCAACGTAGTACTACACGAGAAGATTATGTCCATTGGACTACGATCTGAGTCATACTAACTTTAACTACAGTTTAATTGACTCAGATATGGTCTAATGCCTGAAGATTTATACGATAAGCTTATGCGACCTCATTTTAACGGAAAGTACGTTTTCAGTGTAGTAATAGTAAAGAATTAAATTATTTGTATATTTGTTGATACTTATTTTAATTTTTTAAGATATTTTTTTGCACCAAGAGAAATCTGATAGAACAGAGTTCTTTCAGTTACCTAGATACATTCAGAAAAATTAATAGTGTCTATATCCGTGGTATAAATTTAATTACAAAATGATAAATATACTTGGCACCGCAACAAATAAACTTTTAATTATTAAATCATAAAAGCCGCAAAATCTTCCGCAATAAAGCATTCCAATGACTCAGTAACCGCACTGACCTTCCTATTAAATAAGAACAAAAAAATTATTATTATTCACAAATGAGTCAATAAATTGTTATTTGTTATGTACAATATTTCATAGATAGCTTGACAAAATATGTCTGGATTTTAGTTGAGGTCAATATAAAATGTCATAAAATTAAGAGAACAATAAAATTTTCTTTGAGATAAATAATTTTATGTTATCAGACAATTCTTCAACCTGTCATTCAAACTTGTAACAAAGTACGAAAAGCCCACGCAATATTTGGCGCCATTGAGTTCGTTGGTCCGTAAACGATTTTTTTTTAACAAACATTAGCATGTGGCATCGTACTTGAAATTCGGAACGTGGGCGTCAACCGTCAACTGAAGTCGAGGCAGGAATTTAATTACAGAAACTGAGCAACGTTTATTAGTTTGTTTAGAGGGTAAAGTTTCTCGTCTGTTATTAACTGGCACTCCAGATGTACTGGCACGCTGGCCGTAACTGAAATTCATAAGGTCTGCAATATACAATTGTGCAGTATTTATATAGCTTTCAAGTAGTTAAAACAAATTTAAATTCGAACGGCAGTGTCTTGTTTTAACTGAGCTATAACTAAGTGTGGCATTACAAGTACCACAATATAAGCACTACAAATTATAATGCATTTTAAAAATAAATTACATTTGTAAATGTTAACGTAGTGCGTCCACTGTAAGCAGTGGGATTACAGAATCTTATGGCGCAGGCAATTTTTTTGTAATATCGTTAAGAAGATTACGTTTTATACTTCAACATGGGGATAATAGTATTACGTTACTATAAATACACAAATGTAACATCGCTAAAAACACGCTTTGTGGTTTCACAAAATAAAAGAAGTAAAATACAAGTAATCATACTAATATTATAAATGCGAATGTTTTTATAATATTAGTATGATTACTTGTATTTTACTTCTTTTATTTTGTGAAACCACAAAGCGTGTTTTTAGCGATGTTACATTTGTGTATTTATAGTTATCATACTAATATTATAAATGCGAATGTTTAGAAGGAGCGTCGGTGGCTCAGTGGTTTAAGCACTTGACTTGTAATCTACAGGTCTTGGGTTCGAATCCCGCCGCCATGTACCAATGTGATTTTCGATTTTTCGAATTTTCATATGTACATAATTTACCCGACGTTCTTACGGTGAAGGAAAACATCGTGATGCAACCTGCACATATCCGCGAAGAAATTCAAAGATATGTGTGAAGTCAACCAACCCGCACTTGGCCAGCGTGGTTGACTATGGCCTAGTCACCCTAACATTAGGGTAGGCTCCGAGCCCCTCGGTGGGGACATATAGTGAGCTGGTGATGATGATGATGATGATGATGAATGTTTAGATGGATGTTTGTTAGAGTTTGTAGCCTACACGGCTGAACGGATCCCCATGAAATTTGGCATAGTGGATATTCTGGAAGAACACATAGGCTTACTTTTGTTTTTGTTTTTTTTTTTTTAATTTCATGCCAACGGAGTCGCGGGCAAAGTCTAGTTGGTAAATAAATGTTTACTTCTACGCGTTACTCAGATCTCAAAACAAAATTGATATTATCCGATTGAGTAATAACAGCGTAAAAAGGATTAGCAGATAACCAACCCCAATGACTTCTTCCGACAATTATAAGAGAACCGGATGAATATTTCCTACGAAGTCGGAAAAGCGGAGACACACATTTCCATTTTAGCCGACGAGACCCGGATGGTAATAAATTTCTGATGTAGGGTACCCCGTATCGATTGCATTGCCAGAGAGGGGCTCTGTTTGTGCTGAGCAGGTATGACATCACGAAATAAACTCGATTGATAAAAATAAATCTAGGACATTATGTTTCAATATGGTTTTTTGTTACTACGGAATTTTACTCGATACATTTACGTTTGAAAAAAGACTTGTGTGCGTCAACCAGTTTATCAACTCGTGGAGTGGGACGGGTTAGTCGAAAACCTTTTTTTTTTTTCAAATACGATTTTGTACTTATAGTCTGTATCTTATCTGTTGCTGACATACTGTGTCAATTGTGTTAAGATTACTATTATTTAAATAATATTTTCTATAATTTCATTGTAAAGATGTATAAATCTTCTATTATAGTGTCGGCTTGGAAGCACAGCGCAGAGCTATGCGCTTGGCTCTACTTGCCAATTGAACTAATTATGCTGTTAACGGGATTATATTTTTAGAAACATGTAACAGTCTGGTGTTGCAATAACTTGTCCCTAGAACTGGACCCTTACAATATCTTTTTAATTGTACTGTATCTCAGAAATTGTAAACGCAAAAGTTTTTTCTAACAAAGTAATCTATGATTTATGTCACTAAGTTGGAAGTTTAAAACGCGACGACTTAATTCGACGATTAAATTTAGACGTTTCTACTACACAAACTAATGAGCGACCGGGGTCCAACTCCCCTCGGGGATGTTTTGCTAACGTTGCAGCGTGCCATAGTGCTGAATAAATAAAATGCAATTAAGAACAGGGAGCCACACAATTGCACCCCTATGCGAGACAAGTTTCCGCGAATCACTGACGAAATCTCATAACAAAATACATCGCAGATAATAATTCAAGATATAATAATATTATAACATAGATTGAGGTAACTTCAATTTAACACGTTTCATTACACTCGGAAGAACATCGAACGTAATCGCCTTTATTCAAAGGTACACGAATGTATGTCCGCTAATGTGGAAGCGCTGCGTGAACCACCGGGCCACGTGCGGGGCGTAACCATGGCAACCGAGGAAACTACGTCGTTTACGTCCCCCTACTCTCCTTGCTAAATTTATGTTTTCCTTTGATATAGAAATTGTTCTCTTATGGGTGCGTAAACATTTTTTAATACATTTCTAAGTACCCAACAAATATTATTTGAAAAAACTCTCAGGAAAGTAGGCTAGTAGGAGGTATACATAAAAAGGCGAAATTTTTGGCAGAGATATTAAATCGTTTTCATATAAATACAAATATTGCGTTGGATCTCTTGAAATGAACTAGCTGTAACAATAAAATAAGTGGAAGCGAGTTGGCGGGATTTAGCAGGACGATTTAGGGCAACAAGTATTAGGGCGTCTCAAGATATTATGTTATGACAAATGACTGGGCGTTAAGACTTGTATAAATGAACGTACATTATATAGGGGGATTTAAGATATAAAAAAAATGTTATAAAAAGTCATTTAGTACGTTAGTAGTTTATTAGATAAAGTATCAATCCTCGTACAATTTCAGTATCAATCTATTACAGAAATATGTCGTAACTTAGTATTAGAAACTATAACGACCACGTTATTCTGACCTCAAATCTAATTGAGGTATTCGTAGGTAACATTAAAAACAAATTGCTAATACCAAAATTGGATAATTCCTTACACTAAAGTATGTTGAAATGTAGTTAATTTTTTGTCGATTCGTGTAACTTAATGTTATATGACTACTGTAAAATATTTAATACTATATATCCCCCCGACTCCGCACGCGTGGAATTTATCATTATGATTGTCACATGGAATCTCCCTACATATTAGATAGCATGTAGTTGTAAATATAAAATATTACTTTAATTTAAGAACAGCAATAAAGGCTTCTTTATATTATATCATTTTATTTATTATATCAGTGTGTATTTTTATCCTTCGCAACTATCGGCATACATATTCGTATACCGAGCGTCCACCCCGCGTAGCCGTACTGTCGCCATTTGATCCCTGTCAATACGCAATTGTGTTTACCCATCAGATTCCCCCATTGTTATTGGAAATCCCGTTCCCTGTTCGTGTCTGTGGTTTACTGAGCGGTTCTGTGCCGACTGAGCCACCGCAGATCGTGTTTGATAATACGATTTCGGGATGCCGGTTCAAACTCCCGTATGTTGCCAAACATTCTTTTCTGCTATGTTTAATTTAGCTATTACTTTAAAACGATTCGACGTTACTTAAATATCTTTTATTTAATGTAAAATGATCAAACAAGATTTGTTTTGATCATGTTTTAATGTAGAATAAGGTTCACATTTATGTTACAGATTCTTGTTTGACATTTAATTAAGTCTTCATCAGAGTATGAACAGTGTAAGTTAATTTTCAATTGAGCAAAGAGCCGCTGATTGGCAATGATCGCCTCATCCGGCCGTCGGCGAATCTAATAGTGAAAGTAATTGACCGATCGATCGGAAAACCTACGAGTATAAATAGATTATTCGTTACATATTTGGAAATATTGGTAATTAGCTTTTGCCCGCGACTCCGTCCGCGTAGAATTAAAAAACAAAACTGAGTAGCCTATATGTTCTTCCAGACTATCCTCTACGTCTATGCCAAATTTCATCGAAATCCGTTCAGCCGTTTAGGCTACAAACTCTAACAAACATCCATCCATCCATCCCTCTAAACATTCGCATTTATAATATTAGTTTGAAGTATGATTAAAGTTAGTGCTATGTGACCCTAAAACTTAAACGCGACTTGTTAAATGTCAATTTAGATACTTAAACTAAATACTTGTAAGGCGATTTGGAATCAATGTAATTTAAGTCAAGTTGTTTTCGCACAATTTTTCTCAGCAAAAAAAAAACAATTAATAACGTTATACATACTATAGGGACTATAAAATGTTAATCTAGCGATCTACCTAATTCAGAGTAGCAAGATGCATAAAGGGATACACTTGCAGCTATGTTGCATAACTAGGTCGCTGCAGAGCGAAGTAATTACTTGAGTTGTAGCGACAAAGACTATGATATCTAATTTCTGGCCGGTCATTGTGACAGGCTACAAACATAATACATACAATGTGCCCGGAGCCGTGGCGAAGGCCGAATCGCAAGGCATAACCAATGCACTCACAGTTATGTATTCCGATTAATATAGCTTGAAAATCTGTTAAACACTGTTGCACGAAAAAGAATGAAAAACACAATCGTATAAACAGTACACTTATCTATACCCTTCTAGATAACTCCGACTACCTTTTACGAAATTTTACGAAAAAAGTAAATGATTGTCCAATAAACAAAATATGTTAAATATCGATGGTTAAAAACAAAAGAGTAAAACAAAAGACTGTTAGTAAAGTATTACCGCATATTGTGGTAAAGAAATTAAGTTTAAAATCCCAAGCATTAGTTGCGGTTAACCGCAGTAAGTAGCGTATTGCTTTAGTGCAAGAACTTAAAATAGCATTATGACTAATCTTACAGTGCAGTTGCAAGATGTAACTTGATAAAGTGAATAAAACATGCTAACTTAGACAGCTGCATCACTTAACTAACATTGTCTTAAAGTTGGCGTGTTCATTGTACATAACTGTCGCTATTTGTGACAAAGTTACTTAATTAACTTCAGTTGTAAGCTTCTTTTTAAGCTATAGAAATAATAGAAATTAAGTTATGATTAGTGTGCACTAAAGTTGATTATTTCTTTGAATTAAGTCGTTGTGGTTTTATCTTTAACGCATTGAATAAGGCAAAATGCTATGGTAGAAATTTTAAAAAATCACTTTAGACATTTGTGACTGGGCAAACCCCAATGACAACACCAAAGCAATTAAGGCCAAGGTCCATAACTAAGACTTCAAATTAAAATACTAAATAATTAACGAAATGTTGTTTATTATTGTTTGCGAAAGGAAAATTTTACAGTACTAATTTTTCAATTATTTCATTTCAGATCTACCGGATTATAAATAGAAACGTTAACTGCTGTCCGATTAGAAAGGTAAATAAAACAAATTGTACTTTAAAAGTGTACCTATAAAAACAACTAAAAGCAGACAATCAAAGTATACATTTAGCAAAGTAGAATCAAAGAGGAATGCTGACATATCGAAACTATGGCAAAAAGCGACAATACGGTCAATTCAATGGCATACTTGTTCGATGTCGTCATTGCTCTAAAAATAACATCGTTTCGCAACCGGCTCCAGAGCGAGTGCCCACTATCATCCTGTTAAATAGACGGGATGAACTGTCGTTGAATGACGGAAGAAAACAACTTAGGAAAATACCGCTGTATGCACATTCGTAACGTGTTATAATGCAAATTATAAACTGTAATTTACACTTACTGGTATACTCTAATGAGCTTATTTGAAAGAGTGATGTTGCGTATATTGAACAATAACAAAAGTCCGATATTAATTTTATATATCATGTCATTACATAAAATATATTTAAAGGAATAGTATACTTTTTTAACAGTCGTCCAATATTTTTTGCCGAAGGATACTCGTATTTGCTGATAATTGTGACGTAGGGTACGGATATGAACAGATGTATGTGTGATAATGATGTGAGGGTAAAGAGTGGCAGATGCATCGCTATTGAAGTAGGCCAGTAAGCCGGTGTATCATAACCAGCGCTATTATCAGCAATCAGACGGCGACCTTGCCGCTCGTTGTCGCACGTCGTGGGGAGCAGATTGTCATCCTCCATTCCGGCATCCGCCTTACGTGATACGTGCACTTCCATTATGTAACACCTTGTCACACATCAAATATTCGTACGCGATAACGCGCGACGCCACAAGACCTCACTTTATGAATACTTTATTTATTCAGTGGCCTCATGCTAATGTTGTCTATGAAATTCAGATCCAAAGACAAAACTTTACAAATATTTACAAGAAAAAATCATATATATAGTTATTTATTCTTCCCGAGATCAATCAAATAATAATAAGACGCAATTTAAAAGATTTCAACCACTTTCTACGTACATTTTGCTGCGCATAATGAACTATTGTCGCGCACCTTATTGGTCCCTCAATTGAATACAATTGATGGAGAGTTCGCAGTTGTCTTCTCATTGAAACAAGACAACATCCTATGAATGCAACCGGTTACATTCGTACGGTACTATATCAAATTTCAAAAGTATTCTGTTTAAATAAATTGCCGTCGTGAAATGTAAACTTAAATGGAAAACGATTACAGACAAAAAACAACACAAAAGTGGGAAGCTTCGCCACAACTGTACAATTTGTTTAATATTAATTACGTAACGCAAAAAGATACTGGCACTTCTCGCAATGGATGCGTTCATCTTGTAAACTTTTTACAGAGACGCCAAATTACGAACAATAAGCGATACTTTTAAAATGGCTTTACAAAAAAACTTCTTTCCAAACATTCGGCGACGCATATCAATGTGCAGACGTTCAACAATCCAAGTTTCTTTTTAAGTCTCACCCATGACGCATACTCGTTTGACCGCATCCTTGACTTGAGAGCAACTGCGATGCGATTTAGGGACACTGGGTTCAATTCCCATGTTGTAAATATTCAAAACAATTAGTGTTTTCGCTTTAAAGACATATTGCTAACTTGAATATGAACTCTATACATGTATCTTCTAAGATAATAAAACAAATGCTGTTTATAACTTTGATGACAAGGCAAGGTTTTAAAATGTCGACTCATCACGTTTTTAATTCCGTTTTCTATGCACCTAAAATAGAGTAATATTACACATAATTCTTATGAGATTCTATAGTTGTCGTAAATGAATAAATCAAACGCAGTCGAATAATTATATTTAGCTCTAAAATGACGACTCGTCTGAAATCAATGCATCATAAATTATTTATAAGTAAATGTCGTCACTTACTTGAACGACTGTGTTTAGTCTCGCACGCAGTCGAGACAGACGGACAGTTCAATCGCATCTGCTCTGTACGCAAACGCTTTATTTATTACTTCCTCGATAGTAAATAAGCTTATATAAGGTCGGTGATAATCATAAATACTATGCAAATAAATCATTGAATGTGTAATTTAGCTAAGTGCAAATTGCTGCCTTCACAAGTAGTCCAGGGAAGTGGTGATTAGCGCAGGTGCGATGATGCCGCTCGCTTCAATACGTTATACGGTTAATTAGTCCCTAGTTTGATTTATAGCCACACTTTGTCTTCGCCCCGGTCAACGGTACCTATTTATCTATATCGGATTGCGGAGCGTTGACGTGTAGCGGCAACTCGGAAACTGCAGAATAAAACAATGTTGCGGAGTGCCGGTGAATTTTCAGTCATTACGTTGCGGAGACACGCAGGCTTGCACACGTGAATGTTTTTTTTATCCTGCGAATCTTTCGACACCGCCACGCATCGCGAATGATGCTGAATGTAACACCGATGACCCAATTGCAGGTTGTCGTACTCTATCTGCGTGAATCATTAACTACGAATGCGTAAATTGAATTGATATCCCTAAGTTCTTATCAAATACGTATTCTATTTCACATTTATGAGTCAGTTGCAATTTGATACGCAATAAGTCATATGTCATTTAATAATTCAGATTAAAGCCTTTGCCTTTTGTTTTGATCCCTCGAAAGAAATCTTCTTAGGTCAATTAACTTAATGGATTAACATTTTACCTGTATGTGGGGCACGTGTTGCGTGATGACCGCAAGCAACTCGTTCTCACCGCGACTGACTGTCCATTAGTGTAATACGTGAACTAAGTACTTTGCTTTCGTTCAGAACTGACACTCTAAATATTTTAATAGTTTTATAATTCACGCGATGACCCAGGTCACGGCTTATAGATAAGCTTTTATAGCAATGCTTTAGGCCTACGCTAATATAATCCATCTACAGATTAACATATCGCCTCATTTTTTTAAGTAGACGAGTTTTTGTCTTTCTTTTATTTTATTAGTTTTAAAACCAAAATACATTTTTAATCAACTACCCTTTATATCAACAAAAAATAAAGGATCAATTTCCTTCGCCCTATAACGTCTAAGACCAACGATTTAGTTCAAGTACTAAAGCCCGGATCCTTTTATCTCTGGGATATTGTTCGATAGTAATCCTCAGGGCAATAACTTCTATCAATTTTACGAAGTAAGATGAGTTGAGAGAAAAGGCAGATTAACAGAAAGTCTGATTAACTATTTAAATATAGTAGCCTATTATTATAACTATTTAAATGCAGTAGTGTCTTACTCAACATGGGTGAGTCCCCAGTATGAATAGATCATAGAACCATAAAGCACGGCATTTCACAACAGTTGTGTATGGCTAATATCCTCGGGTATGTAATTCCCACGATATCAGCTGGTTCATGCACCGGTGCGCGCCCAGCAGCCCGTGACGTCACGACCACTGATAACGGGTCGCGGTCTCGTGGATACGTGGGCAAAGAAAATTCATACACTTTGACTCGACCTACAATGTTAACGGAAATACGTATCACGGCCGTGACCCGAGTGTTCTAGATTTCAATAATGCAGTTTTCAGTCAGTTCTCCCGCTTAATTTACATAAATGTGAATCACCTTTGAATAAGCAAGTTTGTCATAAATCAAAACCAACACTGTTGGTTTTGATTCATTTGATTACAAAGTTTCAGGTGCTAAATTTCTAATTAAAATTATAATTATGAGGCTAAATCATAAAATTAAGTATTCAGTTTCTCTCCCCTTTTGTTTTAAATTCAAACCCTTTACGCTTCACTATCTAAAATTGCATCAACAGGCGAATTTATTTATTTTCATACAAATTAAACGCAAAAGTTTATTGATTGGACATAAAAGATATCGATAGCAGCTCATTTGGAGTCACCTTTCCTTGAACCTAATCATAGTTCTGCAACAGTTAATATATTACTAGTAGAAGTAGAAGAAAAAATGCTAGCTACGCAAACAAAATGTTAAATTGCAAAACGGGGTGATTCCGTTGCGAAGCTGAAGAAAAACAATTCGCGGAAACTTACGATTGAAAAGCACGATAACAAAATAGATAGACCAAAAAGTACAATGATTAAAACTGTAAAATAAAACAACAAATAGGACAAAGCGGGCGCGAGCTCTACAAAATGATTTATGGACAGTTAGCACCGGTAAACCAGAGGCGTCGGCGCCCGGGAAAGCAATTTACTGTGACGCAAAAAACAGCCAGCGCCCGATAGATCGACCCGAGCATTGTGCCGGCACGAAGCAGCGAGCGCTGTTATTAACAGATCAACTAACGGATCCAATCGCTGCACATACGTTGGACTTATTATGAACTTTCTTTATGGAAGTCACCTTGGGATTAGAGGGCTAAAATGATACCTGTCCAAGAGTTAGCAGTGCCTCGCATTTTCATATTTGCGAAAAACTTAATTATAGTTTCACCGATTACACCAAGTGCCACAACTGTACTATGGGTAAAAAGAGTAAAGAAATCTAACAAGGTTTTTTTGACGCTGTGACTATATGTAAAATAGTAAATCATGGCCTCATCATTTGTCTATTAGATCGTAATGAGATGATTTCTAGTAAAAATATGTAACGTGATGCGTAGTACAACGGTGTAGAGAAAGTGGAGCAGCGTCCAGTTTCATTAGCTATCGAGATGGGAAGGCGTCCGATAACAAAGCCATTACACGATAATTGCCTTTCGGTCAGCCTTCTCCCTCCCCTACCATTCCACGTCCGACCTCCGCCGCACATTATTCAGGATTCATAAAGGGTCTGACATTATAAATTTCATACAGCTTATTCAGTAAACCGTTTGCTGATATTCTGCTTTTATTTACTGTCAACATATGGATGCATTTGTATTTTGATGGCAGAATGGTGAAATAAAATTAAAAAGTAGCAAAGTTTTAACAAAACATTTTGTATTGTACTCCAATAAAAAGAGAGAAAATAAAATTGGAATTGGATTACAGTGCGTTACTGGAATCATAAGTTGATAGCCTTATTAACTATAAGATCTGTTTTACAATAGAGCTTGAAAATTGGAAAATCTTTCACATAGATTCTTCGTTCTTGTGCCTGCCATTCTTCAATGTAGGAAACTATCGCAACAATTATTAATCTCACCTTTGAGTAATAACTGATATTGAAAACGTAACATGAAGTCGCATCTTATAGTTATAAAGTCTACCATAAATAAGATATAGATATGAAACGGGTACAATATCTACATTGACTTTAACAAGACACTATTACGTACAATGTTGTTCATAACAATGATTGCAGGTAATGGAGGCGAATGGCGATGGCAAACAAAGTTATTCACGACCATTCCACTAATAGGGAAAAGAACAGTTACCCAATTTGTTTATAGATACCTTGAAAATGTTAACAACGTATTCGGATTTAAGATTTAGGTCATTGATATAAAGAGTATGCGAAGCTAACAGGGGTCAAGTGTTATTACTCTCGTTAATGATACTTAAATTGATACTTCGATATTTATTATACATCCGGAGCGACATCGTGAAAAATATATCTGTCATTTAAGTGTTGAGATACAGGAAATATGTGTTTTAAATATCTTTTCTTTTTAATTGACGCTCTGCGATAATTCTGAGTTATCCCAAGTGCTAAGTGGCTGTTGATTTTTCTTCGTAGCGTCTTATGATGTCAAAAGTGCGCTTGCAATTGAGGAATGTGAATTAAACAAACATTTGTAAAAGCTAGTCAATCTAATTGAAGAAGTAATTATTGATAGAACCGCATACACAGTTCAATAGTTTATAGTATTAATAGGATCAAAGTAGGATTAAGTACGAAGCTTACGTGAAAATTGAAAGCTTAGCTCTCCTGCACGTCAGTATAAGAACAATAGGAGACAAATAGCTTTGCATACGTTCATAGGCGACGCATCGAGTTATCATCAGACATTGAGCCCTTATAATGGCGCCAGTGTGACCTGCATATCGTTGTCTATTAGCAAACCCAAGTGGCATAGAGTAGCTTTACGATCAATAAATTTAGTAATAAATTTTATTGCTGTATAGTTGTAAATTCAAGTTGTCTTAATATTTAAAACGTTTTTAAGGTCGAAGTAAGTAAGTACCTACGTAGTTTATTTTGCGCATTGCTTTCGCCACTTAAACAAGATGACATAATCTCTACGTATGGAAAGGTCGTATTGATAAAAAGTCTTCCTGTATGATATCGTCGGGCGCGGTGACGTCGCCTCCAGACAAAATTATCCAGGAAGACGTAATTTATTTTATTTTATACAAAGATAATGCACTCCATGATGCATGACTACATTTTGGGTGCAATTTTTATTCGTGAGAGTAATCTGGACGTAGTATTAGCAGTGAATATCGGATTCTATCTTAAGACATTCTATTAAGGCTTTGTCTTTCCTCAATCTAATTGACCCAATTACAAATAGCTGCAGCGTAAATAGATCGTAGCCGTCTATAGCCTTATGACCTAAATGTTATAGTTACATTGGTAGACTAACGAAAGAATACAAAACCATATTATAAATATCTCTAAACATCCACAATTAAAAGGTCAGAGCTATATGCAGATTTAATCAATGCTTACCAAACGATCGGCTCATCTATGTTTGGAGAGCCCTTCAAATGTCAAGAGTTGATCTGTTTATAACAATATGCATACAAACACTCGAGCTATGCCACACCTACATAATTGATGCTACAATTAGTTCCTGCTAGCTTGCATTCTTCAATTCGAATTTATCTTTGCTAACTAAAGTTCAATGTGTTAGAGAGAGCAAGACATAGAGTATTCTATTTGTGCTGTAACATTTTTCTCTCTCAACAGTAATGAGTGAAGATTTACTTTATTAGGATGAAATCGATGTTTGAAAGAGTAGACCTTGAACGTTTTTTCTCGCATGTTTACACGAAGCGTATTAAATTCAATAGCCATTAACATTGACAATGACGCAATAAAGGACAGTGTGAATTAGTAGCGACATGACAATGATGCATTCATCAGTAGCGTCAAAGTGTCATGAATCGTAAACTAAACTTTATTACCTATACAATATACTGAAACAAAATGAACAAGAATAATTTCAATTAAAAAAAAAAACGTGTCATCATGGAAATTTCTAGTTCATGATTTGCACTGGGGTATAAATTATTGGTACTAATACTAAAAAAAAATTAAGTAGAGTATGACGAACACTTAGCTACTGAACACAAGTTACATATACTATGCTCATATAAGTTGTAAAATCATCGTAATATTAAAAACACTCCACCCCAGTTCATGTCGCACCACAAACATTTACGCTAACATAGGAACAGCGCCTGGTACATTTGAATAGGCAATGTAATAGTAAGTGAGGAAAGTCAGACGGGAGGTGTCCTTGTGTTCGGAGCGGTGTTTCCCCTCGGCGCATCGAGTACGAGACAAGTAGGACCCATTGTTTCGGTAGGAATTCGCAAGGGCGGAAAATCGAAATCAGCAAGCACCTCGGAAGTATTCTTTATTTACTTATGCAATCCACCAAATACTTCAATTATTTGGTCGGTTTTTTTGTTATCTGTGCTTTTATATGAAACAAATGACGTATGTTTTGTTTCTCGGTAATTTAACTACTCAGTAACTTTAACTGTGACAGTTGAATAATAATTCCTGTATAACGTAGGAAAAGTATAAACTAAAACACTATCAACATGGTTGAAATAAATGAAGTTGCTGATTGTTCTCAAGACAAACCTCTATTTGTATAATTCAATGTCTAGATAACCTACGATACAAAACGACGTGACCCGCAAGCATGACGTGATATATTATAAAAACAATCATTTAATTTATTTCTATAGTCACATAATGAATGGGTTCGTTTACGTAATTTATTAAAATAACCGTTAAATTAAACGCACCGGTTTCACTGTCAGTTGTCTTTGACGTTGAGTCAGATTATCTCCCTACTAAGTTATTGTCATTTAATCGAATCACAAATGGGCAAGACGGGATTTGTGGGGACAAATAGGTCGTGTCAATCCTCAATTGAACTTTTTAAATCTAATTTACTCCATTTGTATTAACGATGAGTTATTGTTGCTCTCGAAATAGCTGCGTGAAGTCCGATATGTATTTTTTCTATTAAATTATTTGTGTATCTTTTACGTTAAACAAATTAGAATTATTTTAACATTAAGTTTGTCTACTATTTATTTCTATAATATATTGTTTGCTAATGTTAAATATCATAAATCTTGAACAATAGACTGTTTAGACAATACTAATTGATAGAAATGTCAATTAGGATTATTAAAAGCTGCAAACTCAATTGAATAAGGTATTATAGGAGAGGTATGTATGTCTGCAACCTTGGTACCAGTTCATATTAATGATCAGTTGTATTCAAAACCTGTTGGTGTTGTCTATCAACGTTGTATTTAAATACTATACAACTCAAGTTCACGCGAAGGTCA
Source organism: Papilio polytes (assembly GCF_000836215.1). Taxonomy (NCBI): domain Eukaryota; kingdom Metazoa; phylum Arthropoda; class Insecta; order Lepidoptera; family Papilionidae; genus Papilio; species Papilio polytes. Next base: position 742,375 of record NW_013525102.1, on the reverse strand, counting down.
AAATGTATCAACTAATTTGTTGTGTCTGTTTGAATTTAAAAAAAAAAAACAAAGCCATATTATTTAAATGTTATTTTATAAAACCTTATGGTTACTTAAATAACTTTTAAACCATTGAATCAGCAATAACGTCATTGCCTTTTGTATAAACATACCATATAAAGTCGTTCTATTCAATATTTGTACAGGTTAATAAAATAAATTGGTACAATGCACGTTTGAGTAGCATTGAAGGACAATGTTAATTGTAATATGATTGTGTACTCTACGAAAGAAACAATTAAATCGATTACTCCAGGCGCCAGCAAGTCCACGTTAATATGTGGTACGTCTACGGATATCATACTTTGATATTATACCCTTTTATAATTGCAATACGATTTAAATGCATTCCAATTATTTGTTAAAAATTACAATGTATAAAACCTCTAGTTAAATAGCATTTTTTATTTTAAAGGTATTGGAATACATAAGGTTATGTTAAAACGTATTTATTACACGAAGGCAAAAGCTTAAATAATTTAATAAACAAAATGAAATTTGTGAGAGCTCGCTGCGTCACCTCTAACGTAATTATTTTGTGCTAAAATCGCCTCATGAAGTCTAAAAATATTGTTTCTGTTAAATACTGCTGACGAGTTTAAATGTATTTTATCTGATGATAATAAAAAAATTATTAGGTTTCAAAAACATATAGAAACGCAATTTAAGAAATTGCAGCCATGAATGAACTGGAAAGGGAAAGAAAAGTGACTGTAATTTGTAGTTTCATGGTGAAAGACCAAAAACCGGTCAATCAATGCCGATTAAGATTGTTTGTATAAACGGGTTTTTCTTTGTTCCAGGTACTAAGTATGAAGGAGATACGAAGTTATGCGAGAGGATGGTGGATGGTGTTAATAGTGGCCACAATGGCCGGCCTCGTGCAGTCCGACGCCGTCAGTCTATACAACGCACAGCTTAAGCAGATGGTTACTTCAAGCACACTCAAATGGACCACCTTGAAGAAAGAGGCTATGGAAAACTATGTCACCGGGGTTGATTCTCCTCAAGGTAAATTTGGGTTAAACAATCTAAATTTTTTCTGACCACAGTTTACTTTAAAAAATATAATTGAATATTATGCAAATGTTATTAAAATGTTTTGAATTTGCATAGAAATTCATTGGCTTTATTGTCCTTTCCTTTTTATTAACTTTAAATAACAAGTCTCATAGGCCATTTTGTTTCAGGACCAATTTATCTTTGTCGGTCTCGTCACGAGGGCGATATGCTACTTGGCTTGCTAAAATCCGATTATAAGTCATGCTCCATTGCTGGAACAAAAAACTACGAGATTTTCGAAGTACTCGAAAACATTGAAAACGCATCATTGCTAATATGGAAGCCGTGGGGCAAGTATCATGCTAAGCCGAGTGGCGCTGTTACCATCGACTCTTCGCTCGATTCCGCTTTTATTGGCAGGATGAAAGCAGAAAGCGGTTATTCTCACTACATAGGGAGGATTAATTACGAAAGTACAATCGGTCATTTAATCACTTTCGATGACCAGAATAATGAACTTGTAGAAAACAGTGGAGAAATTCTCGTCGAAATTGAACCTATCAGTTATAGAATTGAAAATGTACAAGTGGACTCGGATACTGAACACATTCGTCAAACCGACCCTCAAGTATTCGAGGAACGAATTTTGCGAAACGAAGACGAAACTGGCGCCACGGTTACCACTGAAATTGAATACAAGTATAATTACAGCATATCCTGGGGTCATGGGCACGGCATTGCTATCGGTTTGAATACTACCATAGTATTGAGCGACGGAACTGTACTCCCACAGATCGAATGGGCCAACCCCTATACGGAAGAAAAAAAGGAACTTTACAAATTGGAAAAATACCTCGAACCAGGGACTGCTTGTAACGTTACTTTCAGAGGTTACTATACAAATAAAGATGTTCAATATACTGGCAAGTTAATTACGAACTATAAAGAAAATGAACCCAGGTCCCGGCCAATGAGGGGTGAAAGAATCGAAAATACCGTTGAAGTAGAAGCTGTGTATGGTGAGATATATTACCTCGTCAACAACACACTGGTGCCGACCACCACAACCACAACAACTACTACCACCACCACAACAACAACTACTCCTCCACCGGAAACTGCTCCACCAGCGCCAGAAGAGAATGACATAGCAAGTCCCATGAAAAAAATGAATTCTGGTGAAATCGACAGCAATGATATGATGGGAGACAGCAGCGAAGGATTGGTTAAGGCAGCTAAAGAAGACAACATCAATCGTTCGGTAGTCGGTGGACTTGGAAGCAAACCGAACGCTGGTACGGTCCAAATATTATCCACGGCTCTAATCATTCCAGTTTTTGCGCTTCTTATTTAAGTTCACGAGTTGAAGGTTAATGTTTTTGTTGTATATAGTAAATCAGAAGAATATCATTGATATAGTCGCTTTCAAGTTTAAAATGTAGTGATTGTCATCTAAGCTTTATGCTGTTGTTTAATGGTGTGGTAAGAATACCCTTTGGGTAAATTTGTATATAGATTTTTTTACATTAGACATTCCTGTTAAATAATTTCATTCCAGTATGTAAATTATTGAGCCAAAATTAAACAGATGAGTGTAAATAGATTATGTATATAGTTAAGGATACGGAAGTCGCAGAGCGACGGATTACATCTGGACGTCACAAATGTTAAGCTGGTTAGAATCGTGGAGTCGATTATGAGAATAGAGTCACTGTTACCAATACATACACAACAAATTACTCTTATCACTTGAGACTACCCATATCGACGATAAATTTAACTGCTAAGCTGTTCAACTTGATGTAGGAAAAAATTATGTAGCCGTTTTGGGATTGCTTGTGTTACCAGGATCAAATGCTATTTAAAGTGGAAAAAAAGTTCTAAAAACAGAGTTATATCCCAATTTAATTAAATAATAACATTACCTATTGCTTAAATCGTAAATAAAAATTACAACTATTTTAAGAGCAGCTAAAATTAGTATTTCTTCCATAACAATATTGTGGACTTATTTATTCTATTTTCTTGGGTAGTTCCGTACTTTTATGTTGTTATTTCTAGTTATAAGTTACAAGAGTTTAAATCCAGAATTGAAAGATATTATTTTATTTAAACTTGTAGGTTTAATGAATATTTATTTTGTTTTAATTTTAAATTCGTTAAAATAAGTTTAGTTGTACATGGCACGTATTTCAATAATATTCAAATATTAATTTGTTGTTATTGCCAAAGGATTATCTATATTTGTGAAAAATTAACTATTTCAATTTTCTATCCCTCCGTCATAAGGCTAATAAAGATCCATCGCAATATACCCAGATAGAATAATAATAATGCTTAGCGATGGTCAGACTATATGTAAAAAAAAAGATATTTTTATATATTCATACTTTGTAAGTGTTCGCTCTACGGATAAGCTGTAGTTACATTAAAATAATCCTTCATACATTTAGTTATTCGCTTAAAAGAGTATTTTCAGTATTTTGTCACAAACTAGAATTTAGTATGTTCATGTTAGATTTAAATTAAAATGAAATCTCGTATCTAAATATGAAAAAATAAATCCCACCTAGATTATTTATTACATAAGTTTTAAGTTTTAATACATATGCAAAATGAAGATATATTTAATTGTACCAACAAAATCTTTCTCAAAGCATTTGCCAGCTTTATAAATGTAAGAATTAAAAACATATAATTGAAAAATATCTATGCATAGTAGGTTAATGCATCTGTGGTCTTCATGTTCGATGTAAGATTTATTCGCTTCTTTCTTAAAAAGCAAATCTTTGCCGCAATGTTATGGCGACTGTTATATGTCAAATAAATTCTCTATGTATATGTGAAAACCTCTAACATCAATATTGTTTTGCGAAGCATAATTGTGATGTTCCCTGTAAGTTTGTTTTAGTTCATTAAACTGTAAATTAAATTAATAGTGTTTTATTTTAATATCAATTAGAAGTCTTAGAAGTCGTTATACTGTTTTTTGAAAACTGTATAATATAGATTTATCCTACACAAATGGGGCAATGAGTCCAGGAAATATTTGAAAATTTTCAGTAAGTACAGCTTTTTGTTTAAAAAATTTAAGCTTTCTACAAACTATTTAAAATAATAAAGTGCAATTAAAAGTAAGCTTCAAACGATATCCATATAATTTTGATGGCATATCTAAAAGTGAACTCACAAATTCGATGTTCCTGAAAACTGTTTATCTTTTAGGACAGTTTCTGTACGAAACAGACGGTCGTAAAAACACGGATATGGCGATAAAATAAAACTTTTGCAAGCCTTCCCTTCCCTCTCATTGGCTGGTGAACCCTTTTGTTAGCAAGTTGGTGAATAAAATTTAACATAAACATCTACATGACACATAACATTAGACTAAATAGTTTGATATTAATAAGGGAAATTTAACCAATGACTTAAGTACATAAAACAAGTCTTGGGCATAAAAAAGATTCATAGTCAATTATACCGGAATGCGGTGTTGAATTTCGGTATCCCAAACATTGCAAAAGAATTCCAACCAAAAGGTATTCGACAGAAATTGCTAAAGGTAAAGTTCAAGGCGTGCAGTTGGCATTTTAGAATCGCCATTAAGAGGATAGTTACGGGAACCTTTTCCTGTATGTCCTAATTTGTCAGAGTCGTAAAAAACATTGGATACATCATGAAAACGTGAAAGTTGTTAGAATTGCTGCCATGGAAATGTCATGAAAAAATCTAATTTGACAAAAATGTTTTGTTCAAGGTGCTCAAGGTAAAAATAGTATAAATCGGATTATATTTCATCAAATTAATTATACAAGGGTATTCACCTTTTTTAGAGCAAATATTTTATAATACTTTACAAATAACACGAAATGTTCTTTATTAAACGAAATTACATTATGCAAGTAATATAAAGTAATAAAATGTCTGGTTTAATACTGAAACTTTGTTTGTTTTAAAATGTTTTAGAACGAGATAATCATATTAACAAAATTCCAGTCTCGTAAGACACATTGAACTTTGAAAAAGTCTCTAAAACCACATTTTAAATACGCAAGTACATTAAAGCGTATGTAAAAGAACTTTTAGCCATATCACGTATTCGCAGCATAATGTCGCTGTCAGACAACGAACCCAAATGACCCGGCCTCCAATTCACATCGAGTTTGTCACGATTTTAGTCATCATCGTCCAGTTAGTAACTGACAACTTATGTAATACCAGCTTTCGGACGACTTTCGATGCATAGAAATAAAAAAAAAACAAACTAAAAAGCCTATGTGTTCTTCCAGACTATGTGCTACATCTATGCCAAATGTCATCGAGATTCGTTCATCCGTTTAGGTGACAAACTCTTACAAACATCTATCCATCTAAACATTCGCATTTATCATATTAGTAAGACAAAATACCGTTAGAAGGCAAATACGATTTCCTTTAAATAATTGCCTCAGGTGGTAAATTATGTGATAAAAATAATACCAAGTTTAGCTCGTGTGGTAACCAAGGCTATATTTTTGTGTTTTATGAAAATCGGATACAAATAGATTTTAAAAAAAAACACAGCAATATAAACTGATATAAATTCAGATTTATTCCTCCACCAGAAATATAGATAACTATATTTTAAGATTTATATTATTCTGTTGGCGAGATTTGTCGTTTAATGTTATCGTGTGAGTTATTTATAACGGTCGTCAGATGGCGCCAACGACTCAGCGGACGGAATATTAAAATAACACCGAAGACCTACTAGAATATATCAATCATCAAACATGATACCAATACGGTAATAATAACGAAGTAACGGCCCGAGTCGAGGGTCTTGAGGGAGCCCTCGAGCTCAGTTAATCATAAACGAGGTTTAGGCTAAGCGCCTTCTGCGATCGACCACCTCAAGTCCGGCGAATCTGTAAATGCCTCTTTAAAGCAGACAGTGGCAATTCAGTCACAAAAAAACAAAATATTCTCAAAAAAACAGTACACTAAAAAGTAACGAAATAATTCCTTGAAAATAGTAAACCTACCTTATTGTAACTGT
>NW_013525102.1:709668-732909 GCF_000836215.1 Papilio polytes | reverse complement strand
GGTGTATTTTGTTTTGTTTTTAGTGCATTTTGTTTTGTTTTTAGTGTATTTTGTTTGGAAGTCGGTTTTGTTTTTTTATTAAAAAGTTTTTGTTATATAAAAAAACCACGGATGACGTCACTAAAACGCAATCGGTGCCAGAAATATTTACCAGTCAGCTTTATTAATCAATAAATTAATTTAGAACCTCGCCTATCAATGTTTCTAAACCATTGATCTATTTATACAAATAAAGCTTCTGATTTCGATTCTGTAATATCACAGACAGTTACGAAATTCATTGCTTTGTAAATCTTTTTCATTCTTCATCGTGACTTGCGTTTTATTAATATTCCACCAAAATATAAATTACTTTCCAGCCATTTCGAAGTGTACAGAGATTGTTTAACACAAAACATTCTTATAGCACACTAGCTGTGGCTCGCGACTTCGTCCTCGTGGAATTTAAAATAATAAAAAATTTAGACTATGTTACTAACAGATAAATTACCCTCCTAACGGTGAATTTTTAAAATCCCACTAGTAGTTTTTGAGTTATTTAAATATATAAAAATATCCAAAAATACAAATCATTCTTCGTTATATTATTAGTATAGAAATATAGATAAGAAAAAAATTATCCTTGAAGACAAAATGCGCTAGTATTCAGTGAACATCAAAAGATTCGAGTAAAATTATTTTTTCTTTCACTTGACACAAGGCTACTGCAACTGACATTGCAAAAAATAGCAAATATCTAACTGTTGGTTTCATTGCTAAAATTACTGTTTTCTACATTTCTTTGTAGGCAATGGAAACGCACTTTAGTATGAATAAAATTATTCCAAGGGAGAAGTTTCTACTGCACATCGATAGTTCACAGTATCGTCATAAAACTCTACTAAGTCGTTCAGTTTCGTGACTGTGGTAAGAAGGTAGGGAGTTTAGTGACGGTGTTCTTTAATTTAGAAGTCGTTTGCACGCCAGGTTTTGTTAAGCCCTTTATTAGAACAGGAAAGAACTCTTATCGTAAGCGATACGATGTACGCTTGAATAAGAAAAAAACAGTTATCCAACTTTGAAGTAAACAAAGAATCAAAATCGGTCCACTAGCGGCGAAGTTATGCCGTAACATAAAAAAAAAATAGACAATTGAGTACCTCCTTCTTTTGGGAAGTCGGTCAAAGAGGGATATTTCTTCATAGGTAAATCATTTCGGTAATCTCAGAGTAAGCTGGTCATATACATTAATCCACGGGTAATGCAGCACATTCATTTTATCTCAAACTAGCTGTTGCTCGCGACTTCGTCTGCGTGAAATTTGAAAATTATAAAAAAGTATAGCCTATGTACACTCACCGATAAATACCCAACCACTTTGTGTCTGCATATCATTAAACCTGTTATTCAAAAATAATAAACTCCATACATTCAAAATACAAAGTCCCAACATCAATCATTATAAATGTAGCTTTAGAAATCTTCAATTTCTTACACTTGACGATATAAGCATACACTTTGAGTTGTACGAACAGGAAGTGTTCCTTTCACCCGCGATTCCGCGACGCTCCCTTCCCTTTGTGGCGACATTTCAGTGGAGTCTAGCTTAGAGCTACGCGACTGGAAGAGTTTTAATTATTACCGACAGTAGGGTGCGGTGCTGTGCGATGCGGTATGCTCCTAACACGGGATATGAAACCCTTCGACGAGTGAGATGCACTCGCAACTCAATTCAAATCTCTAAAAGTGCAATTAATTGGAGATTAATTAGTTACAGATCAATTGAATCTATTCTTCAATGACATAGCTATTCAATTATATTTTAGTCTAGAATATTAACTAACGTCAACTAAAGATGATGCCTAATACTGATTTAAAAATACTTCCACTAGTTTTCAGATTGTGACCAAACGAAGTTAATTTTTTATAAAAGGTTGAGGATAACTGGCGAAAGACACGCCCCAGGAAAAGACTTCGCTTAACTTTCCCTGTTCGAAGAAATGTTTACAGTTGGTTCGTTAGAAAGAATCGGTAACCCCAAGGGAGCATGACGTAACTCTATGTAATCGTGGATTTCCATTGCTTTCACTCTCGTACTAAATGAATCTGGCATCCCTTACATTATGTTTAAGAAAGCTGAGATAGCAATACATTTTTACTGGAATGACTACAGTGGAAATCTACAGCTACGACACGAAATATCGAATTCCGACAAACATTGTATCAACTTATGTCGTTACGGAATCAAGAATTTTAAACTACATTGTAGATAAATCTCGATATTTGTTTATCCCTATCTGAAATTTAATCTTAGTTATTTTAAAGAACTAATTTATTAATTACATTTAAGAATAATTTAAAGCAAGAAGTTAGTTCGTATTTTGATTTAAAAAAACGTTCACAAATTCATTACGTTAAAAATGTTGAAGTATAAGAATAATATGCAAATGTTTTTGAGGCATATACTACAATGTCATGATTTTTATTTGTTTCAATTAATTAAGAATCAATACTTTAAAAAAAAATACAAAAACATTGGGCTCGTCCGGGATTTGAACCCGGGACCTCTCGCACCCTAAGCGAAAATCATACCCCTAGACCAACGAGCCGGTACCTACACTATTGAAATTAGTAGTCACGTCTTACACGTAACATTATTGCGTTCATTATATCTTTTACGTATTAAAAAAATATATAGAGTTAATAATAATAGAAATTATAATATACAATAAAAATAACGACACTAATATACTAACAAACGGAATTTTAAAAAAAAGAAGTTTTTATACCTACACATAGTTTACTAACACCGAAGAGAGAACAGAGTTGTAAAACATGCTCGTTCCTTGCAATTTACAAGTCGTGCCATGTGATTACAGATATCTCCTTGTGTCAGTAGGTCGCAAACGTGCAAGGAATTCTAAAGAACGGAGCCCTGCTGAACCTACCGCCCTATTGTTTGAAAATAGGCCACATCGCGTAGCATCTTGATAAGGGTATGGTTCCATTGCTCTATTTTAAAAAAGAAAAGTTGCGATTGGCACTGCGATGAGATTGCAGGTAGCAATGACGCCAAAGAACAAACGGCAATGAGATACTTTCAAGACGGCTACATTGCAGGTACCTCTTTGACTTTTATATACAAGTTTAAAATTGTGCAATAATTTATTCTTAAAAAAAATTTAATTATGTTAAGTGAAAAAACAAAAGACAGGGCTCGTCCGGGATTTGAACCCGGGACCTCTCGCACCCAAAGCGAGAATCATACCCCTAGACCAACGAGCCATGTCTATCAATAACATAAAAGACGACAAGATCGAAGACAAAATTATGAATTTAATAATAAAAAAAATATTATATTTTCATATGTATGTAAAACATTAAAATTAGAACACTATTTTCAAATGTTTCATTAGTAGAATTTCTTAAAATGACTTAAATGCAATGTAAGTCATTGCAGGCCGGCAAAGAAAAAATGAAAAGATAAAGTGTGTTAAAACGAGTTAGTTGGTTAATTTAAAAATATCTTTCAATGATTTGAAGTAAAATGTTTTAAAAACTGATTTGATTTATATTAATAATTGCCATCTGTACTGTACACCATAAATTAACTAAACAGTGTAAAACACTATTGTCTTCCCCTTTTAACTACTCATCAATAGATGGCGCTGCAAAAATTTTTATTTAACCAAACGCCGTTAATCAATTTTTAAAGTTTGCTTTAACCCCTACAAGCATTGAACTATATTTGACCCTACCTATATGCATGAATTAAATATGTGCATATCAATACGCACTAAAAAACCTTTTCTAAAAATAAAACAACGCAACCCGACATTTTTATTTTAAAAGAACAAGCTATTCAACCATAGATGGCGCTGTACCATGGTCAGTTTTAAAACTTTTTGTAGTTAATAGTTGGTAAAACTTTTAGAATAAGACCTTATTTAAATAGATAAAAAAAATATTATTTGTAGTACTTACCCATAACACCTAACTGCTGCGGTGACAGCGGCGCTGCATCACCACCACCGGAACCAACAGATCCTGATGCCATAGAGAGACGTTCACTGAACCCAAGGGGACTACTCCGGCCACAGCTGCTAGCAGCTGATCCCATCCCTGAAACAAGGAAAAGGTAACTTAAAACACCAAATAACTGCATACATCAATGTAAAGAATAAGAATCAAATACAAAATAAATTTATGAAAGTAGGAACCGGCCTGGGAGATATTGCAGTACAATTAAATGTTTATAAATTACCTCCATTTGGACTTCGCATTCTTGAAATTCTTTTATTAAGTGCCCTCTGAATTCTCGGATTGAGGATGGGTTTCGCACGTCTCCTGGCGAGGTATCTGGATAACACTCCTACCACAACAGCACTTGTACCAACCACACCTATGCTCCATAACACAACCTAAAGTTTAAAGAAAATATTAAGAGTCGGAGAGAAATTATTTTCATCCATACTAGTATCTTATTAATATTCACTATTATCTTATCATTTGAACAATATAAAGCTTTAAGGCTACTCCATGACAGTTTTTTCGAATATTTTTGAATAAATCTGTTGTTAACAAGTGATAAACTTGTTTATTTCAGCTGTAACACTTGCTACATTATAAGAATAGGATGAAATTAAAAAAAAATGCCAATCCATTTTTTCTCAATTTTATAAGAGTTTTGAAAAAAAAATACAAGGTCAGCTGTTTAACCACACAACAAAATTATCACCTTTTGTGATGTTGAAAGATGAATTCTGTATGACAATGCTTGTTGTAAATGTTTCAATTTGTCAAATATTGGACTGGCTTGTATTAGGTGTTGCATTATTAATAGTTTTTAATTTATAAACATTCACTTTTACCACTATTTACATTTACACAGTTCTTTTTCAGGTTATCTGTCAAATTATCGACATGACATAACATTATAAGATTATTTTAATGTTCTTTTCTTTAAAACTCATCTTGGAATAATTGTAACATACATATTTGATCATTTACATCGCATGTAAATCACTAAAATTATATTAATCTTGCTTTATTATACAATAACAAAACTTCTTTTAAACATTCGCGGGGAAAGGTGAACAATCGTCCGAAAATAATTTACTTAATTGTAAGATATGAAGAGTTAGAAATAATCATAACTTTTACTTACTACTTAAATTTTAACTCTACTTGAATAAAAATTAATCTTAATATGCCTTCGGCGCAATTTATTAAATTTGATGCATCAAATAAAAGATTACCCTGTAAAAAATGTGCGACTGATTAACCAGTCTGATACAAGACCAAGAAAATGAGAATTTGCTGCATAGGTAAAACGGATTTTTATTTTTCGCATTTGTAATTAGTGAAATACCTATATTTGATTTGGTTAATATCTTTTGTATTAAATTACTGCGCATGATCATAAAATATAGTGGAACGTCAAAATTCCGCGATTATCTTCTGACAATTTGACATAAATCTATTTATGACATTTTCACGATGTGCAAGAAAGACAATGTTTTAAAATCGGTGGGAACCACCTATTGTTTTTAACAGTCAACGTTCTTTTACAGTTTAATAATCCGTAACATATTCATTTCTCAATGATATGGATGAATGATAAATTGTGATTTAATTAATAGGAACACTCCAAGACAAAATGGAACTAATGCAACAGTCATGGGAACATGAAACACTATCAACAACAATCGAAGACCTTCCCGATGAAGTTTTGGAGTTTATTTTGAGCTTTCTACCTCCGTATAAAGACCTGCAAAATTGTATGACCGTCTGCAAGAGATGGTGTGGTTGTGCTCAAAGTAAGTGACGTCTGGTATTGTCTTCTCATTTACAAATCTTTTTTGTACATTAACATTTACGAAACCATTTTTGAGATGTATTTTCACATTGGTTTAATTTTTTTCAGATGTATTGCGTAAGACATCCATAAAGCTAATCAAAGCTGTTGCTGAGTTTAATATATTGTGGAAAAATGTCACCTGTACTGATATTGGGCCCACCATAACAAAAAGATTTTCTCATTCAGCTTGTATTCTGAAGAATAATATGTACGTATTTGGTGGATGTACCACAAATTCCACTTCATTTAATGATCTCTGGATGTTTGACTTATCTAAAAGAAGTTGGATAAGACCTTTAGCAACTGGGACTTATCCTGTGCCCAAGGCATACACATCAATGGTCCATTATCAAGATTGTCTTATTGTTTTTGGAGGATGGACATATCCCTCTCTCTCGCAATACTATCAAAATATCACTATGTTCAATGATATTCATTTATATTGTGTGACTACAAATAAATGGATTTTGATAACTGCCACAAACCCACCACCCCCCATGGCAGGCCACTCAGCTTGTATCAGGGGAGATGAGATGATTGTATTTGGAGGGTTAGTCATGTCTGCAGCCCAAAATTACCAAATGCAATGTTCAAATGATGTCTGGGTACTTGATATAACCACATTCAATTGGAGGAAGCAACAAACAACCAAGCCACGACCCTCTCCACGCTATGCTCAATCACTAATTACTCTGGATTCTGAAAGACTGATGCTTCTAGGTGGAATACAAACATTGCACAACCGTTTCGTTTATAGTGATTGTTGGATCTTGACCATGCAAGGTCCTACATGGACATGGAAAGAAATTGCAGTTAAAAATAAAGAGTGGGCATCTGCTAATATATGGTGCAACCCTGCATGTAGAGTTGGAGACATGGTTGTAAGCCTCAGTAGGAGTAGACATGGTTGGAATGGGGCAAAACCATTGGTTACTTCTGCTGTAAGACTGTCTGCTTTAAATAGGCCAGAAAATGCACCAGTTTCTGTTCGAATCGAGCAAAGTCTGCAAAGACCTTTAGACCGGGATCAAAATATAAATGGAAGACGAGGAGTACTGCCTAGACAACCTGTATCTAGACAAGCTTCTGCCAACGTTAGTAATGAGCCTATGGCAGGTCCTAGTAATGAACAAGAAAAGGAAAAAGTCATTGCAAACAATGTTACTAGTCAAGAAATAAATTATGCTGCTGGACCTAGTTCCGATTTGAAGCTTAACAATAATGTTATTGATTTAAATAAAAAGGAAGCAATGAGAAAGAATAAAACTAAGGTAAGATTTATGAAACAGAATTCATTTTAGTTTTTGTAATAAACTAGCTTTTGTTCGTGACTCTGCCTGTGCAGAATTTTAGTTAAGTAAAAGTAAGAACTTTATGCATTCTACTAAACTACATCTATGCCAAATTTCATGGGGATCCATTGAGCTATTCAGGTGACACTTATAAACATCGATCTATCTAAACTTTGGCATATTAGTTAGCTATCTAGTTTTATCTGTTTCTCTTTACAGAATAAAGGACTGAAAATAGTCAGACAACTACAAGAAGCTAACAAATACAGAATGGCAGCATTTGCTTGTGATACATCAAATAATACACCACATGAAAATGATCTGATAAATCAAAGACAAATAGCACATTTAGAAAACCGATTAGAACCCTATCCACCGGCTGCAGAAAGGCCGGATGTTATGTATAGACAGCCACCAATAAAACGAAACACACTGACAATGCATGTACTTGATATATCTACAGTTCTTAATGGCAACTGTATGAATTACGTCTCTTGGTTATGTCCCCGATTGGGAGATATGAATGGTGCTCCTGAAGAATTAGTCATGTATTCTTTAGTTAAAGGTAATGGTGAACTCATTATGTTTGGGGGAGTGCATAATGAAATTAGAGTGGCCAGATTTGCCGACAACGCACAAAATATGTATTCAAATTGTCTACATTTCATCACAGCACCCAGAGACATTATTTAATTTTGTTGACAGTTTAAGCATTTCTTCATTTTTTGCATATAAATGTACAGTTTTGATTTATGGTACACATGTTTTTATTCATGTTTGTATGTAAATTTCTTTATTAATTGCTCAAATCAATGTTATTTTATGTTAAAGATACAGGTAATCAGTTGATTAATTTCATGTTTATATAACTTGAAGATACATGGTACAAGGATTTATAAATAGCCAAAAAAGGTCAGTCTTTTCTTTAATTTCATACTTACATAGATATTTTTCATTACAGTTTAATTTAGTTGTAAAAATAATTATCCCATATCTAAGTATTCATTGGCATATTTAATTCAGTATAGAATCGGCTGGGTTATAAATAAGCCTGCATTTATTAAAAAGAATTTGAATGATACAATGGTGCTTTTACATACAATACAGCTAACATTCATTATTTGCAGCATATAAACGTAAAAATATTTTAATTTAACAAGTCTTAAATATGTACAATTTCGCTTCTTGGCAATTTATCAATCTGATTATAGCATGTTTGAGCCCTTTTAATAGTTACAGTTATAATGGGAAAAAAACAAAAACCAATTGTACTGAAAACAAAATGAGAAAAGTGTTTATATGGATGTTGAAATACAAAAATTAATTATGATTATGGACTGATTGAATATTGCTATTAGAAATGTTAAATTTTTCATCTAACATTGTGACTTGTAAAAATAGGCACACAAAAATAAAAAACAGCACAATGCAGTGCATGTATGGTTATTAAATCTCACAATTTTTAAACAAATACTGCCAAATATGAAAAGGATAACTTCATATTCGCTAGATGCTTGAAAAATATGTTAACCATGTGTGAATTGAATGTAAACTCTGTAATTTCATGTGTATAATTTTATAAAATAAAATAGCTTTAATTTATTAAATTCAATTTATTTTCATTATTAATCTTTTCCAGGCGCTAGACCTCCAAATACAGCAGCTGGTATTTCTTTCTTCTGAACTGGCGCTATTTCCTCATCTCCACTATTTTCTTCATCTTCATCTTCATCAATATCAATTTCATCTGGATTTAGAACCTTATCTCCACTTTCCTTGAGACCCTGGGTTTCACCACGAACAAATAATATATTACCTCCTTTACTCTGGACAGCCATTTCAGCCGCTTTTGCTTCTAACATTCTCATACCATCCTTTATACCCGGTGCCAGATCAGAAACTGTACCTGCTGCTTGTGCTGCAGAACTCAACATTTGAGCAGACATCATGTTAACTTGGGTGTTATATGTGGCTTGTACACTTCTCTTAATTCGAAGCATTTCTCTCATGGTATCCTCATTTCCATGTCTTACTTCAAATTCTTTCCAAGTATTCCAGAATTCAGATGTTATCCTCGGATCACACATTTGACTGCAGTGAGAATATATGGCCCTGGCTCTATCAATTTCACCCAAACGAGTTTCCATTTCTGCAAAACGTACACACATCTCCCTCGCTCTTTCCTCTGGAAGAGTTTCAATAGCTTTTTCATATATTTGTCGTGTTTTAGGCACCCCATATATTTCAGCAGCTTTCTTTATATAAATGTTGAACATTTCAAACATTTCCTCAGGAAGCACTGCTGTGGTAGCACGCTCATATACCGCCATTGCATGCCTGGCGAGCCCATGTTCCTCCTCTAATTTTGCATAAAGGAGAAATATTGCTTTTGCAAATTCTGGTGGACAATGTTCTAAGCATTGTTCAAATAAATCTCTTGCTCTTTCAAGCTTGGATCCACCATATCTCTTTAAAAATTTAGTTAAATAAGTGTTCCAGATATCATAAACATTGGGCCATTTAAAAAGGGCAATGCCTTTCTCATAGGCTCTAAATGCCTCTTCGAAATAGTTGTGTTCTTCTAGGAAAAGTCCATAATTAATAATGATTTGAGGTGTTGCTATTTTTAAATCAATGATATGATCATACACAGCCTTACAAGACTTATAAGTGCCAAAACTCTCTTCAAGGTCAGCATACATAGACCAAACTTTCAATGACTTGTATAGCCTCATTTGGACAGTTTCATTATCATCATGATAAGCAACCTTTCTACTAGGTAAAACTGTGGCTTTTTGCATCAGCTTCAATGCTTCCTCATAATTTTCATGTTTTATTTCCATTTCTGCCCATTCACACCATACTGATGCTAAATCATCTACTTTTGCATAGGGGACTTGGGTTGCTTTTTCAAATATCAATCTTGCATCTTCTATTTGATCATTGCTTTCATAGAATTTTGCAAAACCCACCCACAATGTGTACAGTTTTCCTACTGCTAATTTTGGATCAACTGTTTGGACAGCTTCTGTATAAGTGTCAATAATTTCATGAGGTTTCCCTTCATACAATTTTACTCTCTTATGCCATTCAGCCACATTATGTGGATTTTGTCTAAGAAGAACAGAATTGAGCAGTAGAAGTCTCCTCTCCATTAAATATTCAAATCTTGCTAATCTTAATTCTAAGTCGATATCATCATCCTCTGTAGGATTTGGCTTCTTAGCAACTTCTTCCATCTTTTTACTTAAACTAAGTTCTTCAAATTGTGCATATGCATCAAAAACTTGCGTGAAATCCCTCACAGTGGTTACAGTCTGTATAGCTTCCTCATATATGTCTCTAGCCCTCTCAAAAAGACCACTTCTTACATAATAATCAGCAAGAGAGTTCCATAAATGACCCAATTGATCTGTGTATCTTCTCAACCCACCTCTTATTATTGCATCTACATTCAATGAATGAATTTTATCAGGATTTTTAGAAATAAGCTCACAAAGTTCATTCCATAATTGATGATTGGATTTTCCATGTTTTGATTGAAAATTTTCATTGTTAACAATATGGGCCAACTTTACAGCTGCTTCATCTAATTTACTTATTGATATAAGATAATCTATATACTCCTCAGTATCTTCAGGACAAAGTTTTAAATATCTTCTAAAAACTCTGACTGCTGTTTCTGGAATGTCATGTTTTTTCAAAAATATTAGGTATAAAGGCCATATTCTATGATGTTGTGTAATTGGGAGAGCTCTTAAAGCACAATCGAATGCTTTCCTAGTAGTTGTTATCTTACATTGATCAGTTAAAAATGTACAATAATCCATCCATATTCTTGGCATTTTATGCATAAATACTAAAGACCGTTCAAAGCAGTTGTTTACATCTTCATAACAAGGGTCTGTAATACAGCGACCTCTTATTTGAGATCTTCTTATTTTCAGATAATTATACCATAACTTAAAAGATCCAGGCAGTTCTTTTAGAGCTCTTTCATATATCATATTTATTTCATGTTTAGGTGCACCCTTCTTGTGCTCAATGTATCTTAACCAGTGTTTGACCGAGTAAGGATTTCTTAATATTTCCTCTTCATACGGTAAATCTTCTTCACTCTATAACAATAGAAAATTAGCTCATAACAAGATCCATAATCTCAAATAGAAATTTATTAGAACCTAACCTAAAAAGTTTTTTGTCCAAAAACAATATTTTCATAAGTTTTATAGCAATCATTTGGATAGCAGTGATGATGATACTTACAAAAAATATATCGATTTCCTTTCCGTCGAGCAAAGGCATTGTAACTGATTGTTTTGTAAGCAGCTTAATTTTAATTTTTATTTAACTTTCAAGTTGATCATTTATCAACTTGTCTATTAATTACATAGTTCAATTGAAAACTAACTAGAAAAATGGAGTGGCTTGTTATTATTTAGCAAAATAAAAATTATAGAAATACAGAACGCAGATACAGATGCAGAACCATAGATTGTTTTTTTTTTGACAAAAAGGGTGGACAGATAGCAAACAGCAGGTTTGTGTAACACAGATAAGAAATAAAAACTCAATTTTTACATGTTGTAATATTTAAATGTATATCCACATTAAAGAATACTAAGGTTAATGGTAAACTGTTATTTATTAAAATCACATTTTTAGATCAGCGTAGCACAATGGACATAGATGACATATTTGTATATACTATGTTGCCATATATCTAATTCAACTTATATTACACATGTCTTGAAAAGTTTTACTAGATTTTGTCTTTATTTTGAACTATAGCAGTAGTTGTAGATATAAATTCCTATTTTAATAAGGCTACCACTGTGCTTTATTTCGGTTATTCATTGCTGTTCGAAAAAATAAAATTAAGAAAGTAAAGATTTGCTGGCCTGCTCTAGTCATTTTACGCTGCTCTTCGCTCACAAAAAAAAAGTTAAAATGGCGGCCGTTTGAATCGGTGTCGGTGTTTTTGGCAATCTTTTCTGTACTAAAGTAACACATTTTCCGTAATAGAATAAATAATTAATCTATAATCTTATAGTATATATCTTATGAAATCGTAAACAATAGAAATAGCTTTATAGGGCAAAGTAAATGCGCATTCGTCTCAATTAATTGTGTACTTGGTAAGACCAATGTTTTTCAATTATAATGTCAAAACAAGGAAAAAGAAAAATTACTGTGGAATTACCGAAAACAAAGGACCTAGCAAATAGACCTAGTGTTTTTGAGCGCCTTGGGACCAAAAAAACTTCTAGTACAAGTGGTAAAAAAACAAGTGAATATTGTAGACAGTGGGCACAACACGGCAGTTGCGTTTACGGCAAAGGCTGCAAGTTTGCTGTTACGCATACGTTAATAAGTCCATCGAAACAGCGAGCAGCTAACAAAGATAGTGATCTTAAGAATGCAGTTAAAGATGACCCTAAAAGCAGATTGCATTCTACAGTCGTAGTTAGAACAGGACGCAGTCCAGATGGAGAGATCGATAATTGGGATCAAAGTGACCTAGAATATGCTGACACAGATGTATTGGAGAAAAGGAGGCAGCAGTTGCAGCGCGAATTAGAATTGCAATTGAAAATGGATTCAACTAAAGATATGCGTAATGATAAGAAAAAGATGGCATCCAGCTCATCCTCGTCTCGTAGCTCCAGTTCCTCAAGCGTCTCGTCGTCGTCCTCGGATGGTACGTCATCATCATCCTCATCTGGCAGGTAATATTTAAATTTACATTTGATTTATAAATTTGCCATATGTTTACACTCCTATTAGATATATAGTTTTCTATTCATTACTCTCAGAGTGTAATACTTTTTACTGAAGAACTGAATTTGTGATAATTTTTCATTAACAAATCAACAATCTGTTGGCACAATTCTGATTGTTCTTATGTGCTGTGAATCTCAATGCTGTTTTGTGAATTTGACTTGCATCCCTGTTTCTGATTTGAAAAAGCATTTCTTTTCTAGTCATAGAATATAACATACAGAAATGATACAAATCAATATTTATCATAATTTTTAAAAATGTGAATAATGGACTTTATTTTCGAACATTATCAAAACTGAATTTCTCTTTGTTAACCAATATTTTCTGATGTTATAAAATCAAAATAATGTATATGTTAAATAAATAAATTAAATAATGTAATAAAGAACCGATACATTTCATCACTTTCTTTTTTGGTTATTGCTGATAGAAGTAGCTTTATTTTTATGTAAATGTTATAGTTATTTGTCCAGCTGACTAAAAATTGCAAAAACAAACTGTTATTGAAGATGTTGCATATTATTGATGTTGATTACTGATTAAAATCTATTTTAGAGATGCTAAGCGAAAAGTAAAGAAAACGAAACTTAAAAGAAATTCGAGTTCTTCCTCTGATTGTGAGACCCCATCTAAAAAGAAATTGATAAAAAATGATTCTTTGAAAAGGGACAAAAGTGAATCAAAAAAGACTAATGTCAAAAAAGATGACAGAGTTCTAAAGAAAACTGATGTAAAGAAAAAGACACTGACAAAGGCAGCGCTAGGAAAGAAGTCACTTTCACCAGGGAAAAAAGCTGGTGGCACTCCACCAATTGTGACTAAAACTCTTGCTACCAAAAGTGCTCCCAAACATGCCAAATCACCAGTAAGAAGGGAAAGGAACAGAAGTGTTTCTCCGCATTCTGTAAGAGACCGTGACAAAGATAGGGATCGAAATAAAGAAAAGGATAGAGACAAAGAACGAGAGAAAGAGCGTGAAAAAGACAGAGATCGCACCAGAGCTCGCAGCCGATCTCCCAAAAAAGCTAGATCAAGATCACCTCGACGACATGGGTCACACCCAAAAGATCCAAGAAGAAAAGAAAGCTCTGAAAGGAGTAGACCAGTATCGCCAAAAAAACAAATTAGAAGAGACGTTAGTGTGGAACGCCACAGAAAAAGATCTGCAAGTAGAGACAGAGAAAGAACTCGGGATCATAAAGATAGATCTTTGGAGAGAAGAAAAGATAAACATGATGATAAAGACAGGCATGATAGAAAAGATAGGGGAAGAGATAGAAATAAGGATATAAAAAGAGATGATAATAAAAGAAGGGGTCGGGACAGAGGATTAGGTGGTAGGGGTGGATCTGACAAAGGTTTAGAAAAACCTAATAAACCTATGGAAAGGCTTCTACCTCGTCCAGAGGAACGTTTAGCTGCCCTTGCAGCAATTTCAAACAGAACAATAGAAAGTGATAAAAATTCAACAACTTCAAAGGACAGACAAGATAATCATTCTGACAGAGGTGGAAGAAAACAAGATAGATTGGAAAGAGATCGGTCTACCAAGAGAGACAGGTTAGACAGTCTAGAAAGAGAACCTGGCGATTATGAAATGGGCATTGAACGTCAATATGATCATAGTCATAACATGGAACACTATGACAGATTAGATGATCGTTTTGATGGAGGGCCAAGAGATGACGAAAGATCTCCTGGGTATATTCAAGGAAGAGAAAGACATTATGATCCTGGATATGATATGGCTGGGCCTCCTCGAGGTTATCCTGAAGATGAAGAAAGAATTTATGGTGAATCTATGGATCACAGAGGAGTTGAAATAGGTAATTATACTTTATCCATAATCATTAATTTTAAGACAAATCGAAAATGTTTCGAAAAATTATTTAATGTTAGTAATTACTGTATCAGTATTCTACATTTTTCCAAGGGTATGACGATCGGCGGCCTCATCACGACCATTCGTGGGAGGGTCGTTCTGGGTCCATAGATCGCGAACGTGGGTACATACATCCACATAAGGATTGGGATAACGAAGACTATCGTGGTCCAGGAGATTGGGGTAGGGAGCGACATTGGCCTATTCATGATCCTCAGGTATTTTGTAATACATTATTTCAATACAAGTTTAAAGGTATTTTATTTCCCTTTCTTTTTTGTCCTAGGCAAATGTTCTCTACAAAACACTGTACCAGTATGAGCTTATTGACTATCGAAAAAGAAACTATTCATGTCCTATTCTTTCCCACATTTTCCTTGGCTGTCCTTATCCTCACATTGGTATGAACACATAAAATATATTGTAGACTAGAAAATTATCTATTTTATATATTTTACATTACATTACATTATATACATGTATTTGTCACAGAGCAATTTTAATTTTAGATGTCTGAATGGGGAGATAAGGATGCTGACATGGAAGTTTGGCATCATCGTGGCCATCCTCCAGGGCCACACCGTGGCAGACATCATGGTTAGGTTTTTATAATTAATACAAAATATGATGTAAGTTTCAAAGACTAAATGCATAATCCTTATGTTTCAGAAGATTTTAATCGTGGAATGCGAATGGAGCTTGGGAGGAATGACAGCAGTAAACGACGCGGTCAGAGAAACGATCCTGAACCTACAGTCAAAGAGTCTTTGCCACCTGCAGCATCAGCAACCGCTCCATCAACTCAGGAAGAAACCGAAGTTGAGGACAAACCAGTGCCAGATGATCTTAGTGAAATAAGTGACGATCCTGACGATATCTTAGAAAGAGAAGATGTAAGTTGAATTCAAAAAAGTTGTAAATACTTAATATTGCTTAATTTTTACAATTTGGTTCAGTATGACTTGGAAATTATCTTTTGTTAGGATTGCACCTAGTTTTAGATACTTATTAATATTTTATGTTGATTAGATGTTGGACCAAAACATAGATGAACAAATTCTTGCAGAAAAAACAGCTGATGAAGTAACATCAAAACCTGAGGGATCTGAAAAAGACTCTACTCAGGTATAAAATAAAATGTATATGGTAGAAGGTACTTTTTTAAAAATAGCAGCAAATTTTAATGTGAATTTTTTATAATCGATAAAGGACACAGGCGGCGCTGGTGAAGAAAAAGAATCACAGGAAGGTAAAGAGGATGATGATGTTGCCAATTTAGATTTTGAAGAAATATCTGATGGGGAATTAGAAGAAGAACGAACAAGAGGTAACAGATATATCTGATTATTTAGTAATTGTTACATTTTTAAATAATAAAATTGAAATTAACGATTTCAATTTCGTCATCAGTTTCTTTTCAGTCATCTTTCTAACTACTTGCGAATAATACAAGTTGTATTTCAGCTGGTTTAGGGGATGCATTGGGTGTCGATTGGGCAAGCCTAGTAGCAGATGCGCGACGCCGAGAACAAGTACCTTCCACTGGCGGGGCTAGAGACCGTTGGCGGCCAGAACGTGTGCTTGCTCGTATTGGCCTATCTATCCATATGGCTGGCAAAGACACAGTACAGAAAATTCTAGACAAAAATGCAGAGTCTATTCAAGCAGAAAAGAATCAACAAGTTTCAAATAATGGCGATGATGCGGTACAAAATGGTCAATGTGAGGAAAGTTTAGAGAAAGAGATTCCTAAAGATGTTAACTCTCTACACCCAATTGCTGCCATTCAGGTAGGTTATATGATTTCCACAAAATATTCTTATTCTCATAAAACAAATGTATGCAAAAATAATTAACTCCTAACATAGATTTACAATAGATATAATACTAGGTAATGTTACATTTAACTGTTTTAATTACAAAAAGTCATTGTCGTTATTTTTCTCAAGGTCGCCATCGAGAAGAGAAAACGTCAGCGTGCTGTGTTATTTGGATCTGGCTGCGAAATAACGCGTGGTTTAAGCGCAAGGCGCGATCTCGCCTTACGACGATATTTATGCCATTTACCAGCTACTGAACGTACAGGACAATCTCGCGTGGCTCCACAGCCGTCTCTATTTCATACAGCACGAGCTCTTTTGATGCAAGAACCTGTAACTGGCTGACAAAGGCCGAAAAAAGATTAAATTTGTTTACATCATGTTTTTAATGAAGTATTTACGGAATGACTTTGTCGAGTGGGGATTAAAATGTTCCTGATGTGTTGAAAATGTGTCAGTACACTGAAAATTCTTGAGTGATGTGAGTGAAGTGATAGATCAAAACAATGTGCAATAGAGTTAATGTTTAAAACCGTCATAATTTAAACTAAATATATTGAAACATATTTTCCTGCAATGCTTTTTAAAGTCTTTATAAGTGTAAAATATATGACAAATAAATTCATATTTTTATAGAATAGTGTATACTTTACATTAACATGATTTCTAATAAACATTTATAATAATTCTCTTAAAACTCATGTAGTATTATAACTATAGCTTCACTCTTCTAATAAAAATGATACATTATCACCAGTACTATATTCTGTTTTCTTCCCTCCTCTGGAACAAGATTATAAGGTTTTATTGCAAATATAATGATGTTTAAATGAATGTACAATTATTATGGAATATGTTGATATATCCTTATCTCTTATTTGTCAACTAATTTTGATTTTACTTACTTTTCAAACAAGACTGCACCAGCAACACCTTTTAATATTAGACAGTCCCCATCAATATGTAATATGGAACCTTCTTTCAATCCTAAAACTGATTTGGCATGAGGCATCTCCATATATTCACCAATTCTTTGGTCTCTTGTCTCACCTTTATGAGTTTCATTTTCACTCTTATCAATATAGTGTGGGTTGATGTTAAAAGGAACCAAACCAATGGCTTCAAAAGATGGTGGATATATTATAGGCATGTCATTAGTTGTATGGATGCTTGTGGTAGCCACATTAGTGCCTGCACTACTTCCTATGTATACCAATTTCCCTTCAAATACTCTCTCTCTAATAAGAGACACTAAGTTATGGCTATAAAGGGTGTCAAGTAACATAAAAGTGTTACCACCACCAATGAATATTGCTTGAGCATCATTGACTGCTTCCATAGGTTCTGCATATGTATGTAAACCAGAGACTGAAAAGCCCCAAGGTTCTATAACCTCTGTTATTTTTTTTGTGTACTCATCATAGTTCTTTTGCGCATAAGGTACAAACAGCAAATCTTCAATATTATTCCTGGAATTAATGATAGGCTAAGACACTTGAAATAAAAAAATCAGAAAAAGTGGGAATTGTATAGAAGTTCATAAAAGTAAACATATTATTTTCATACTTACTTTTCTAAGAGATTGCATATTTCTTCTTTAGCAAACTCCAACATGGAGTATCCATGACAATTAGAGGAAGAGAGCAATAACGCTTGGCATTGAGACATTTTGAAATGAGAATATCTGCAGCGGTTTACTAATTTTGGTACGAAATGAATACGTTGGAACTTACTGAGGGGCGTTTTGCGGTTTACAACAATGATTATACGTTGTATTAACATTAAGTCCTATTAAGATAGCACTTATCATATTTTACTTCGCATTGATATAGATTACAGTATATTCAGGTGGGTTTAGAATCCAAGGATAGAAAAACTTAGATATTTTGCACTTTAATAATTCAAAGATATTTACAAAAAACACAATTAAAACCCCAAAATCTATAAAAATTCCCCGTGGAAAACACGATGTTCAGTGCAGTTTCCTATTATGATTATCGTTGTTCTTTCATTGCCTGCATTTAATTTCATGAACCAATCATAAACTGCATTTTGCATAAATTCTGCATTGACAATTGAATTTGACAAAGACAGTGACACTGACAATTAAGATGACATTCTATGGGTTACCAAATAAAATAAAAACAATTTTTATACGTGGGACATTTATTTTTGCTTGTAAAATAAAAAAAATACATTGTGAATAGTTATTTTTCTGGTAATAGAACTAAAATAAAAAGACATTTGAAATAATCTTAATAGTGAGAGCGTTCGCACGCCTTTGACTAAACAATCGCACAATTTGTGCGATTGTCGATTGTTTCGCAGTCCATTTAACTGCTTAGTTGCACAATTAAAAATCGAGTAGTGTGCGCACCTCTATATGAATGAATATGAATGTTAATACTGTTAAGGTAATGAAAGATCTGCTCTTTCGTGTTCGTTCTAAATGCAAACTTTTCAATTACAGGATAAATTAACCGACGAGATTTAACAACTTTGAAAGAAAAAATGACACTATTTAATATTCAATTTAACTGCTATTATTATTTCATTGAGACCGAAAGATTTTCTGAGGTATCGAGTATGAAAAATCTTTCTTCTTGTGGTTTATCACTGCCCGGGCCTAGATAACGGTGTCTTAGCTCCAAATCTGGGGGCGCAGAAATATCTCCTTGCAATATGGTATATGCTTGATCTATAATAGCTTCAATTTCCGACTTCAGCTCCTGAAATATGATTGTTACCTATTATTTAAAGGAATGTTGCAGTTTCTTAGGGTCAGATAACACACTTTTGTATTAAAATATAGTGCGTAGATAATACAATCAATAGTTTGCTCTCAGTTGCAGAAAATGTACTAGTCCCTAGTTAAATTATTCAAAACACACAAGGTGTGTGGCATTCATATAAAAATCATTAACAAGCGTGTTCTACGAATGCTAAACTTTGAACCGTTGCGCAATGCAAATTACAAAGTGTGTGCAATAATTCAGTACCGGTTGCTGTAGTTACGCCATATAAGTATGTTAATTTAAAAAAAAAAGTGTTTATAGTTACTGGTGTCTAGTATATGTCTATACTAATATTAAAAAGAGGAAACTCTACGTTGTCAGTGAGTAACATATGCTATGTTTTATATTATTTTTTTATTTTACGCGGATGAAGTCGCGGGCGAAAGCTAGTTGTAAATAGTGGTAATAAGAATGTAGTCAATAAAACTTCTGAGATGGTTATTAAAATCGCTGTAAGATTGGATAATGCATGACCATTATATTCTATGAAGTAGAAGGTGCTTACGTCATACAGGTCGGGGCACCGCCTGGCGCGCTCGGCTAGCGCGGCGTGCAGGTGAAAGAGCAACAGGCCGCGCAGGTGCGCGTCGCCCGCGCCCAGCGCCGCCGCCGTGCGCAGCGTGTCGCGGCACAGCTGCTCCTTCAGCGACAGACGATACTCCGACAGCTCTGGAAACACAAACATCTCATAAACATAAGCATAAATATTTTAGATATTATTATATTTTGTTAAAATATTTTGTTATAATTTATAAACTAGTTGTAATCGACAAAAATATCGTTATTTTCAAACTAAGCAATCATACTTCATACTTAATATTATAAATGCAAATGTTTAGATGGATGGATGGATGTTTGTTAGCGTTTGTAGCCTAAACGGCTTAACGAGTATTGATGAAATTTGGAACAGATGTAGAGGATAGTCTGGAAGAACACATAGGCTACTTACTTTTGTTTCTTTTTAATATCATGCGGACGGATACACGGGTAATGATAGTATAACAACATTGATTAGGAAGAAATTGCAGCCATTTCACGATCGTAAATGAAAGATTACACGAAAACAATATAAGCTATAAACTATAAGGTAAATATTGCATTGACAATACTTATTGGCGATAATGATTGACATTACTAACGGTTCAGGTATGCAAATCCACCTGATGACGACGTGCGGCCGCGCGTTCTTCGCCGCTGCCCCCATGTCAACAAATCGATTGACTGACCCTCGCGAACAATGCCGGACTATTTTATTCACCGTCTGCCTACAAGCAGTGTGTCCGAGCACAGAGTGTACACTTAAGCAACAATGCGGTATACATCGCCTTTAATATTAACACAAGGCCTTGTGAACGCATTACGAATTTCCGTTCTTCTCTTTATGTTTATATATTTATGAAAATGCGCAGTTTTGCGACGCTCTAGAACGCAGTCGCTAAACTATTTTCGTTCCAAGTGTTAGTTTATGAATGTTGTTTGTTGTGCAGTAATTACGTGCGAGGGGGCGACAGTAATGATTTTATTTTTCACACGTTGTATGACTTTACTAAAAACTTTCTTCACCTCTAGCAGAAACCGAACTCACGTCATGGGTATAAATTCACATATACATATGACTTCTCTATAAATCTGGACATTGCAAAGTCTAATAGGTCTCAAATATAACTCTATACCAACCATTTTAATAAATTGAATATCTTTGTCTTCTTTATAGTAAAGGTTCTTGAAAGTATACAATATTTAATTACTTTTATATTGGTATACATTGAACATATAAAGAAAATTACATTAAAATGAATAAGAAACAGTATACATGTTAATTTTATGCTAACAAGATGTTGTATCTAAGTTGAGAGTGTAACTTGCAATATGTATGTAAATTTAATTGAATTTCTGTAACACGGGTACACAATGTTTATAAACCTTGGCATGCTTAGAACCACAATATGTCCTAGAAACGTTAGACGGCTTTTGATGCTGTACTTATTATATTTGTAGTTATGATAACTTATACAATATCAAATTAATGTAGTTAAACGATTTACAAGCTTACCCTTTTAGATTTGTTGAAAATAATTCTTAAAAATAGCAAATTCAATGGTAAAGATAGAAAGTTTTCAAAGTAATTTCAATAACATACTTCATTATTATTTAATTAATATTAAAAAATAACAACATGAAATCTCACCTGAAGAGACAGTCCCGTGGAGTGTACTTAGTGATTACATTCTTTAAAAATATTTCATTGCCTTACGCATTTGTTTACTTGTTATTATTTGAAGGTCAATGTTAGTTATGTTAGCTGAAAGCTGATACGACAGAAAGTATTTGATATATTTCAGAATACCATATAAACTCATTCCTTCAAAGTATCCGAGCTTAAGGGCCCATCTCAAATGTATGTCGACGAATATGTGGCTGCAAGGAGGCAAGAATGATTCAAGTCGTTTTAGGACTATACCATTCGGATTAATATCTTTGTCTTCTGAAATAATTCTCACAAGACTACCTACAATATTTTGCGCAGAGTTGATTTTTTCAATAGGTATTTTAGATCGGCAAGTGTCACATAACCATCCTGACGATGGATTTATAGGGTTTTCGGGAAGAATAGCTCCAGTGCAATGTTTATCGAAACATTTTATCGCAGATAGATTTGTTCCCTTTTCATATGGATCTTTGCAACGTGTACATTTACACCAAAAGTTTTTCGATTTGTACAACTGGTAGCGCCTTACTGGAGTACACCAAAGGAAATTAGTGTAACAGGTAAATATCTCTTCTCCAAGTTCTATATCTCTTGATGCATATACTTCCATGACGTTATTATTTTTAAACACATTTCTAGTATTTGGCACACAATTGTGATTCAAGAAAGCTGCTAAAGGAAACAAGCCACGCAATGGTATCGTTTTTTCTCTATCGTTCGTAGGAATTCTAAACGAGTTTATTTTAAGAATCGAGTGAACGATTTTTATAAATTCTATCTGTTCATTTGGTATAACGAAACCTGAACATAGATATTCTAATTCATAAAACATAGAAGGATTATCAAGTTGATAAAATAGTAACGATTCTTTTAGTTGTGAGGACAATTGATATAATTGTATATAAATACGCATTCGTCCAAGTATCTTTGTTTTTGTAACGTTGAACTTTGGCTTCCAATGCGTTGTGATGAAGATGCATTCTGTTAGGTGCATAGGAGATGTTTCGCAATTTACGCAGCACACTGCTAGTCCGCACTTTTCACAATAATTGCAGTCTTCACAGGTTTTGTAACAGTAAGCGCAAAACGTAGTATCGAGGTCACAATTTCTTGGTCCGATAGCGAGCGCCTTATTAGTGAAAATTAAACTCCCCTTCTCGATTCTCTTCCGAGTGAACAGTCCTCTTCCACCCAGAGATGATTTCTTTATAACACACAAAGAACTTTGTATAGCATCACTGTCACAAATCAAGTTTGATTTTAAATTATTGTCTATGTCAGTTATTATGGCTTGATTTGGGACCGACATTGTCAGCTTACCACCGTTTGAACGAACTAAATGTCAGCGAGTTAGCAGGCAGAGTTAACGTCGATGTGCATGACCCGATATGAAAATAGCAACTGGAATACTTAAATCTAATCTGATTCATGGAGTCGTTCCACGTGTCGATTCTGACGTAACTTGCGTTCGACGGACCGTGTTTAGTTCTCGCAGTGCTGCAACGTATTTCATGATGGGTATAGAAGACGTAATTAATAAAAAAACAAAACCGACTTCCAAACAAAATACACGAAAAACAAAACAAAATACACCAAAAACAAAATATTCTCAAAAAAACA
>NW_013525102.1:690464-708381 GCF_000836215.1 Papilio polytes | reverse complement strand
ATGCCGTAACACACATAAAAAAAAAAAAAAAATAAACATACCGTCGAATTGAATACCTCCTTCTTTTGGGAAGTCGGTCAAAAATACAGCTTTTTGTAAATCTTTACACGCATGTTGCATACCTTTATTTGCCTTTTATGCGATATTTATTGATATCAAATTGTCTTTATATTGTAACAGATGCCATCGAATTCACACTAATTACATAGAACGCAAATTCTTTGAAGTAATAAAAATACTGAATACTAGTGCTTTTGTGTGAAAATAAAATTAACCAGGAAACATGTATTAGCGCACGTAATATGTTTGCAATTTAAAACATCACCTTATATGAATGACAAAGCATAAATGAATACATTTTCTACATGTACGATCAATATCTCATGTTCTAAGGGCTTATTATGTACTGTAATATAAACTTGCTTTAATAAAGTTATGAGCTTGTCTTCCTCATCCACTTCCTTGTTATAATTAATTATTAAATTATACTATGATAGACATTAAATTCATCGACCTAGGAATGTAAAAAATATTTAAAATTACTAGTGTAGATAGGTATCCTTTTTCTACACTTAACATTTTTATGTTCTCTGTACTTATCGTTAAATGCTCTGGGCAAAACATTTTGCTTAGATGCATTTTTTTAATATTCCATTTTTATTATAGAAACTATGGCATGAAATCGCTTTTTAATTTACGGACGACAGTGTTGATAAATATAGCCAGGAGTAATATATTACAACTAAACGATATATAAGCACCTAAAGCGTTGGAACGCAGTCGCGTGACATCAATTAGTGCTATAAATAATTTGCCAGTTAGCTTTCTCTATGTTATACCGTCAATATATTTCATGTAATAAAAAACACTATGATTAATTATAATTGTCATTAAATCGTCAATTAAAAACCATTATCAAGTTTAATGAAGTAATTCTTGTAGTAGGAAAGCGTCGCTAAATTGTCTATTGTTTTTCAAATATTTATCTACTGTAAAAATGCGTCTTTTTAACTAAATATGCACTCAATTCTGCTGTTGTACGAATTTGCTGATTTAATTTCAAGAGCATTTAACGCTTTACGTAATTGATAGTAACTATTTCTAGCTGTAAACGGTAATATACATATAACAAAAACCATCTACATTAACATCCTTTTGAAACCACTTGTAGGGAATATCTATGTAAAGCTATTTAACAATAAAATCACACACAAACATAGTTAAACAATACATACCATGCCAACGGTGATTTTCTATTTCTCCTAATTCCCAGATGAGCCTGCATTGTAAGTCGACCACAATTTGATTTGATTTCGGAATGTATTTTGTAACACGACATAAATAAAAATTCTCCAACTCAATAATATTTCCGAAATCTAAAGAACCTATGAGGCTTCCTAATGCACTTTGTAATGTGCAAATGTTATCGCTTGGGACTCGTAATCCGCACTCGAAGCATCGCCATGATGAAGAAGATTTAAGAGGCTCTATAGGCAAAAGAGAACCTGGACACTCCGCGGAGAAACATTTGAGAGCAGCTAAAAATGTTCCGCGTTCTGTTGGATCAGCACAGCGCTCGCATTTGCACAAGAAATGTTTAGTTTTATACAGATGGATTCGACGTGCTGGCGTCCCCCACAGTAGCCCCGTGTAGCACGTAAATATTTCACACCCAGCCTTTATCGGTTTTACAGTTTTCACGATCATCTGGAGATCACTATTGTAGTTGTATCTAGTATTCGGTACACAGTTGTGATTCAGCAGAGATGATACCGGGTAGAGACCCCTCTTACCCATTTCTTCTTTCCCATAGGAAGTAGCGATCTGAAATGCATTCGCATCTAGCACGCAACTCGTTAAAATCATAAGCTGTACGTCATGCTCCGGGATCTCAAAATACTGTTGCAATTCTTGTATTTCCGTGCCATGTTGCGGCAGCACATGTGCTTGAAGGGAAATCATAAATCGTTTTTGCTCTTCATTCAGTAATAGAGCTCTTATGGCCGTCAGCGCTCGTGACAGTAAGGCGGCATCGACTTCCTCGATGGACACTTTATTGCGCCAACCGGAAATTATTCCACAGTCATCGTTATGAACACTACTATTTTGACACGATTCCGAGCAAAGCAAAAGAGAACATTTATCACACTTGAAAAATTTGTTTTTGTTTAATTTGCAGCAAACGGTACATCCGCGACGTATTAAAGTGCCAGATCGTGGGCCGGCGATGAGAGGATGGTCGACGAATAACACTTCGCCGGATACCAAGTCCTCCGTTGCGAAGAGACCGCGGCCACCCAGTGGAGATTCTTTGATTATCCATTTCGCTGTATATTGAGCTTCATTCGCGTTACCGTTGAGTCCGAGATGAGCATGGACCATTTGCGACAATTGTTCTATCGACAACATCCTCTCGCCACTCGCTCGAAGCCGGTACTGCACGCGGACTCGACATTAATATACACATCAGCGAGTATGATAACATGAGTTAAGCCGTGATCGGATTAGCATCGCCAAAAGTATGTTCGATCCTGTCCGTAATTAACCGTGTCCGATAGACGTGCGGCAGGCGCGTGGGGCGCGTGCTGTCCGTCTGTACCTGACGCCGGCCGCAGTCGGCTCCGCGTGCCATGCCGCCGCCGAGCCACTGCCAAGCCTGTGTTATGTTATCAGGTAATTTACGCACGAAACACTTTGATCAATATGTTCGTCTTGCGTCTGGCAAGTTTCGCGATTACCTGACTACATCGTGCCAACTTTCGAAAAGAATACATTTGGACATCTGGGAATTTGGGTATTTGTTATGTAAGGAGGCAGATAGTTATTTTTAAATCAGACTGGTGGTGACAAGAGTAATGTGTTCGTACAACTACACAATTTACATATACATTTCTTCGGAAACGTAGAGCTCTTTCATGAGTTTTGGGATCAATATTTTTTGAATTTTGTTGCGAATGAAAGATTTAAGTTGTGTACTGGTAAAATGTTTATAATTTTGCATCAAACTTTGTACAACTTCCAAACAATCTATTTAAAATGACGTAGCTATGCAATTTACTGCTTGGCGCATCTCAAACAGGACGTTTACGCCCCCGATGTCGCACACAAAGTGAAACCAGTACGAGTAACGCGATCCTGTTCCTTTGTGAGTCATTCGTCGGGTACTTGGATTCGGCAACCTGTCCATTCTACCTGAATACTAGACAAATGTGGACGTTTTTGTAAATGGATAAATATTTAATTAGAAATATTTCCGTCAGAACGATTTGCTTACATTTGGTGCCTAGCGTGCTATTAATTGAATTCATCCTGGAGAATGCAAGCACTTTTCGATTATCACGAAAATGGATGTCCATGGTACTACTTTGATAGCTCATATAAAACGTTGTTGGGCGCGTGTCTTATAGTCTTTGGTAAGCTTGTATCAATTATCTAAGTACTAAGAATTTGGCATATTAAAGTCGTTATCATGATTAATATCAGGGGAAAAATATTACATTAATAAAATATATCAATTGTAACTCTTGTCAGGTGTATTCGGGGTGCTGGTCAACGGTTGGCTTTTTGCCACATTCATCCACAGTCACCTGCTAATTTCCAAAAGTCACATACTTGTTCTAAATCTTTGTACGGCTTCGCTTGGCAGAAATATCCTCGGCTTCCCATTTTCGGGCGCTTCGGCTATAGCTAAAAGGTATGTAGTTTATTTTTATCAGTGCTAAAAATAATCTCATGTACATCGTTAATGTACTTAGTATACAATATTTTTATTATTGGTATGAATTTTCATTGCCATTTTTTTAAATCTTTCAACACCTAATTTTGTGCCAAGTCCGATTAGCAATAATTCTTGTTTCTTGTCAACACGAAAATCTGGATTACTTTATTTCTACCGTGTGAAGCAGTAGGTGTATTATCAATTTAACTTGCTAATTTCGGCGGTGTCGTGTACCATTGTTCAGCTGCGGATATCCTTGTCGCGTCGCGTCCGATAATAGCACATTATTCTTAGATAAATGACAATGACTACTTATTAGTAAAACGGACAATTGTTTAAGTTCTGAAAAGTTTGCTTGTTTAGTAATGCGTAAAATACTTATAGCGCGTATTTTGGACTAAACTAACACCCGACTGTTTAGTTGCGCTTTCCTATGAATTTATATTGAGGTGCGCACAATCGATTTTTATCTGTGCAACTAAACAGTTGAATTGGCTGCGTAACAATCGACAATCGCATAACAGTTGTGCGATAGTTTAGTCAATGGTGTGCGCCCGTTATTAATATTTGTGTCATCAATATCTTCAAAAGTGGTTTAATTGTTGCGTTGCATTTTCAGATGGATTTTTGGATCATCGTGCTGTCA
Organism: Papilio polytes; assembly: GCF_000836215.1. Classification (NCBI taxonomy): domain Eukaryota; kingdom Metazoa; phylum Arthropoda; class Insecta; order Lepidoptera; family Papilionidae; genus Papilio; species Papilio polytes. Next base: position 704,017 of record NW_013525102.1, on the reverse strand, counting down.
GCTGTTTGCATTTTTAAATCAATTTTTCGGGATCTTTCAACTGAATGCTTTATTTGCATTAGTATTGGAGAGGTATTTGTTGGCAAGGCGCAACAGACGAGGTGAGGTTTTGACTTCATAACGAAAATTCAAAAGTTCCTCTTTTTGTGATACAATAAGTTAATAATCTTATTCTTGTTTTGTTTCAGAGAAAACATTACACTTTAGATTCTACTTCACCGTAGTCGGTGTCTGTTGGATCAACTCTACAATATTCGCTACACCTCCATTATTTGGTTACGGCGTATACTCGTGTGACTCCACTGGCACAATATGTTCTTTCCTATGGCCTGCGCTGACATCTAGCACGAAAGAGTTAGGTTATAGTGTACCGTATGTTATAATGTGCGGTCTGGTACCATTAATAGCAATGTAAGTATCTGAAATACGAGTATAGTTAATCACATTTCGTACAATCTCAGTAGATGTGTAATTATTAATCAACTAATGGAATGCTTTTAATTTTTTAGATTTCATTTTATGGGTAAAGCTGTGCGTCTCGAACAAATATACTATAGAAATGAGCTGTTGAAAGAAGAAAAACGCTTAACTAAGGTATAGTTTAAGTAATAAATTATTAGAAAAATAAGAAGTCGCAACAAATACCTTATAATGATAATTATGAAGATTTTATAACGTTTACTTATTCCTTCTTATTAATTAATCTGAAGTATATAACACGAACGCTGCCTTTTTGATCGCTCTTTTGAAATTTAAGTTTGCGACAAAAATTTTATTCTACAGTAAGTTGTACATCTAAATAAATATGTTGAGGCTAAGCTTATTGACTATAGTTCTGTGTACTTTTTGGACAGAGTGTACACGGGGCATGTATAGCGACGCTAGCGCTGTGGGTGCCAGCAGGAGTGTTGGCCGGCTGGCAATGGGTACCGCTGCTCATCTACGGCTACAGGCCTCATGTCCCGCCGGTTCTCTCGCTGCTAGCACCCATCGCGTCCGAGGTAACCTCAGTCACTAGATGTTACCTAAAATTTAGGCAGACACCGCGGACAATACAAACAAAATGACATATGCGCAAATAATATTACAAACAAACAAAATACAATCTTTTTCAGCTGTTGAATGAAAGTGTGCGATAGTCTCGTTTAAAAATCCCAAAAAATGGGGACCTTTGAAGTAATTAAAGTGTTTGTTTGACAATATTCCAGGCGGCGACCAGTATACCAGTGTTGTGTTATCTGTGCGGAGACGAGAGGCTGCGCGCTGCGTTGCTGGGACGCATGCGCAAACAATACGGCCTGCTGCGACCGGACCGCGCACAGCGTTACATGAGGACATAAATTAATAATTCATTGTAAAATACGAAATTGTGAAGTTCAACTAGCATTAAGATATCAGCATGTGTATACTTTTTAATGACTGAATTTGTTAAAGTAATAAAGAACATTCTTTGCTAGTTATGTTCGAAGATTTTGACTGGTCTATCGTTTAGGTTTTTTAATTAGGTATGTGTTGTTTTAACTTTCTGTTAACCTATGATGTACTTTTAACTGTTTTCTATGTGTCACGGTACAAAAAATCTTGTGATAAATGTATATTTATTTTTGGAAAACAAAACAATAATTTATTTTATGAATTTACTTCCATAAAGCTCTAAGATATTAATTTTTGTTTTCTTACGCTTTTTCCCCTTTTTCATTTTAATCACCGCGACCGGTTAAAAGGACGACTAACGAAACTGGAACTATTTATCCAAGATTATATTCTGAAACAATAGATAAGTTAAACAGAGCGTAAGAAAACTTGTTTAATTTAGTCGTAGTACGCGGTGTAATATGAGATTTGAGAAGGCTTTGTATCGAATGGCTCACTGACGGCGGGGTTTGTTTTCCTAGCAGCCTGCGGGTTGTACGCATGCGCACTCCGAGCCTTCGTAACCCGACAGTCAGTTGCCGCATCTCCATTATTTTTAGCAACAGGTTAATGAAGAAACAATAATTAAAAATGTACGGAAAACCTATAGACACCGAAACATGCTACTGGGATGGAGCATTCAACCAGGACGATATTGTAGCGCTTATCGACGGTTGGATTTTAACAGGTGACTAACAATTTTATTAACTAAATACTACTTGACAATTGATCTTAGTGAATTGTGTTTCGTTTTACGCACAATATTGGTGAATTTAAGACAATGGGAATGTACTTACATGAGAAAAAATATGATTAAGTGTTAATATTAATGGTTATGGATATTGTTTCAATTGTTTTTCAGGTCGCATAGCATTTTTCTTAGTGATATGGTTGAATATAAATCTTTGGTGTACGGTATTACGACGTGATCTCAAGTATAGGAATCTGGCTGTATTCACCACTGTCTTGGCAGTCAGACGTGGATACCATTACATATTTTACATTTTGAGATACATGGAATATAAATGGTAAGTTAAATTTGTATGTGTTCCTACCTATTCGTTTGATTGATTTCTCTTCGGAAGAAAATCTTGGAATAGCATCTCAATTCTAATAGTTTAGCTGCTCCCGTGCGGCTTCATTCGCATGTAATAATAAAAACTTTATTTTACTGTTTACATTTTTCAAATTCTCAATTGCAAATGTCATAATTACCGTTACCATAATAACCTTGCTTCCTTAATGTTGGCAGCTTGTAGTTTATCTTCCCTTTCCCACATGAAGGATTATTCCAATTAATTTATCCCCTAAATTTTATAACGTGAAAATATATAGGCTAAAGCGTGTCGTAAGCGCAGGGATTTTTATTTAAGAAATAATTATTCATAAATATGCTGTGATTTCTGAAATCTTACGCCACAAGGTAGTGCGTGTTTACGCTTTATTATATTAGTATAGAAGTATAGATAAGTAGTATTACTAGTTAAAATGCTGAATTAATATGATTAAAAGTTAGGGAAAGGATTCGCTATCAGCCGATTCATTACTCGTCATGTCATATTTAGAAGTGGTCTTTTAATATAAGTAAAGCTGGGGGCTCTTATACTGTTTTAGTTATTTATAACGATAGTTGTAAAATGAAAATAATCTTTCAGGGTGGATGACATTCATAATTGCAGTACTTACGGCTTTATTGACACATTCCTGGGAGTGTATGAAGTTGAAAGTCTGACGCACATTTGTATCGAAAGATACGTAGTCGCTAAATATATCGCTAATGGTAAGAAATCTTCGGAAATTGAATTCTGAATTTTTTGTTTGATATTTAAATTTTTTTTTTATATTAACAGTCCGAATTTGTTTTAAAAAATACTAAATTTGTTTTAATTGTATTTTGAAACTCTGATGAATTTTTTTAATCATCACCTTTAGATGTGAAAATATTTTTTTTTTTAGATTTAATACAAAGTATGGTTATAAGACTGAGGTCGTATCTTGAGATATACCGGTAATTTTTTTTCCAGGTTGGCCTATAAGAAGATGGCATTACATTTTATACCCATGTCTGTGTCTGTTCTTCTCGACATTGTACTCTCTGGCACCGTTCTTCGGAGTGGGCAACTACGTGAAGGATTTCTCTTGCTTGACTTGCACATACAACATGGTGCTACCTGAAACATGGGAGAGATACGCGGTTTTAGGCATCTTCCTTCTTCGTAGCGCGAAACCAGTTCTATTCATGTAAGTAAAGCATTTTTTATTGAGGTTTTAAAGATATTTTTATATTTCACTACACTTGAATTTCAGTATTTGGGGTACATTTTTACATATTTTTTGTACTTTCCAGGTTGATAATGAGATTCTGGACGCAACAAATGGAAGCGAAATACGATGATAAAAATGTTCCTTGGGTGGAAGTGCGATTTGCTCATGTGAGTTTGAACTTCTTGAACTTGAACTTGAATTAAACCCTTTTTTATGGATTTGTTTACTTAATATCTAAACTTTAATATAATTATATATGTTTCAGATAGTAGATAGTTTAACAACAACAGTCCTCGGGTGCTGGATGCCTATAACTACAGTTAGAGCTTTAGTAATAATCTCTATCAATTTCTTAGAAATGGATGTCGACATGAAGGAATACGTTTGGGCAATACAATGGGCTGTGTGGGTCGAATGGGTAAGTTACTCTGATACCTGTATCTTTATAAACAACATCAGCAAGTTTAACATAACCAATGCCTCTTTCAGTAATGATTAGAATTTAATTAGAACTATAGCATTATTTTATGTAATATGAAGATGGATAACCTAAAGATTTTTTTGATATTTCGTCGAACGCCTGTACGTATTAAAGAGCACGAATCATTGTCACGTTCCTAGCACGAGACAAGCGTGCGAGCGAGATCGCGGATAGTGAGGGACGAGGACTAAGCGTCCTGTTTTTTATTTTATAATACCTGTCTACCATAATACCAGTTAGTGTTCACACTATGGAGTGTTCACATGGCACCAGTTAGTGTACACACTATGGAGGTTAATTACCAGTCCACTTTCTGAGCAAGCGCTCAGAAGCCTGACAAAGGCATTATCAAACTTACTGGCAGTGTGGCACAGTATGATTTGATACTTTGTTTCCAGTTTACGCCGGCAGTAGTGACGGTGTCTCTGCTGAGTGTGGATCATCTCCTCAGATCAAAAATGTTCGGCGGCGATAAGACGGAAGAAGACATTATCAAAGTTTTCGAAAAGGAAGATTAATTTAACTTTTTAATTCAACTTATACATACTAACTATAGTGAAAACACAAATGTACTAACAGTTGTAATACATGTCTTCCCTTAATTTTTCGTAGACGAAATAGGGACAATATATACCCATGGTAAAAACAAAAAACGGTATTGTAATAAAATAATCTTTATTATTTTTTCCTTAATTTACTCATAGTAATAAATTACTAACAATCGATATGTACATTTAAAAATAGCGTTTTAAGTAAGTATTTATAATTATAAATATTTTGTAGCCATGCGATAGATACACAAATTGGAAGGAAATTAAATGTAAGAAAACTTTTTTTCTTTTTTAATAAGGAGGAGTAGCAAAAGTTTTGTGTATTTACAAAATTTTTGTTTTATTATTTCTTAAGAAGTCTGAAAAGTACATGTTTTTTTTATGTAAAAGTCATTTGTTTTGAATTTTCATGTTCAACTTCGTGCTATTTCTGGTGAAATTTTTACAATTTTGGAAGGATTTTTATTATAATATAAAGTACATAGAAGTTTTTTTGCTTTCTTTTATTAAATTTTATACTTATGTACAGTTAAAGAGAAATAGGTTGAGCGATGGATCCTGTTATAGTATTAATATTTACGTTAAAAATATTTTCGATTGTATAAGGCTTAAAATTACAGTCAAAGTTTTATTTAACAGACTAAATATGTACTTTGGACAGTATTATAAAAGTAAGATTTTTTTTTATTTTGGGAAAACCAAATGAGGTACTAAATTTGAAAGTTCATAACTAATTTTAAAGTTTCTCATTATACAGATATCTGGATCTAATTTGTTGGTCCATGTTAAGGCCATTTGGAAGTAGATTATATATAAGATAACTACGTACATATAATGTTAAAATATATACCATGCATAGAGTCCTTTCTGTGAATAAACATTCTAAGGAGAATGTAATGTGAATGAACAAATATTATCTTAAAAATAAGGGCAAGTCAAAAGAAAAGTTTCTTACTATTAGCATAACAAAACTCAAATATGTATGGCGCACATATCACAGTTATTTTAGCTTTAATTTTATGAATGTATAAATTGAAATATTATATTTAATTGTATATTACAATCAGAAGAACAGATTTTAATTTATGCTATTTATATTAATTTTGTACATTTAAATTAATGTATAGAATTCTGTATAAATGCGCAATGTATATTCTTGAATAAATCTGTGTATTTAATGTCTAAAAGTAGAATTCACAAGCTGGTGATATAAGTATACAGAAGTGTAAAATTTGCAGTATTGTTTTGTATCAAAAATGTATTATTAATTACAATTATTGTGCACATCGGTTTTGAACCTGATTTGTTGCATGAATTTCATTGATTATTCAATATATATCGACTAGATAAATAGGTAACATTACAGGTTTCATTTTAAATGTATCACTTTATACATAAATATATTTAATCATTTTATGGTATTTTTACAATTATTCACAATATTACAGTAACTGAAACATAATCGATTAATCACTTAAGAGTTCAGATTGTACCTTTCCTCTTTACACCTAAACATTCATAAACAGTCACTCTCTATATTATCTTTGGAATGAGTTGTACGACTAACACTAAAGAGTTTATCGTATTCGGCATCACCACCTCCGTGGTCTTCGTAATCGTAATCATCATAAAAATATTCATTACTAGTAGTGTCTCTTACAACTGTAGTTGTATATACCCTGTTGCTGTAGGTGTCCTCAGTAGACCCCGTGTATGATGGAGTAGAGGGACTGTTCAGCACGATTACAGGGTAGTCGTGTCGCGTCCCTCTTACAGCTTCCTGCTATATCTCTTCCATGACAGTTTCCTGGTTCCATCTTTTTCTATTGTTACGTTTCTCAATGACGGGAATGAGGAATAGAATGATTCCACTTAAAGATATCGTGCCCGCGGCTACGTAGAAGCCAGGCGCGTATGAGTTCAGTTGATCATAAAGCCAACCTGAAATATGCAAGAAGAGACATATTAAAATAATAAATGGTAAGTAACATACTTCTATTTTAGGGACCTTCAGGGCTGCCTGATCGAAAACAAGTTGTATAAGTATTTGAAGTTATCTAGTGCTTGTTTTAACATCATTAATCGTATCATTAACCGTAAATTAGAATACATTTTCTTTACGTTACCTGCAAAAGGTGGTCCTATCAATGAAGCAATCCCTTGAAACAACAGCAGCAGACCAAATGCGTTGGTTAGTTTCTCAATGCCGAGTAGATCTACCAGTACCACGGATGTCAATCCTACGTAAGCACCAATAGTGAAGCCAAACGTTGTCGCATATAACGCTAGACCCCAAAATTCCCAGCATGCCATCGCCAAGCCAGTACCTACGACAAACAAAGTATCTATAGTAGCCATACACGAATAAAATAAAAATATAAGCCAGAAGAATATACTTACTTATACCGGCTATCGTAAGACACAAGTTGTAAGCCAATAATCGGTTCACCCATGGCTTATCACTTATATACCCAAGAATAATCCTTCCCACTAAATTAGAGGCACCAATTATAGATATTAAGTAAGCTGGATTTGCTATTCCTAATTTCTCACTCATAGGAACAGTGTATACGTACGGTATATAAAAACCAATACTAGTTAAAAAGTTAGAAAGTGAAAATAATATAAAAATTGGATCTATTAAAAGAGATAAGTCAAGCATTTCTGATAGAGCGTCTTTGAATTCCTCCGAGCATGGGAGCCAGCCACATCTTTGCACGGGTGCTTCTGATGGCTCTCTTAGTACTACTCTTTCCGGAGAAGTTCCCCTGAATCTTGCGAGACTCGTCATACTGCCCTGGTACAAAACATCCGGTCGCAACATGATGCCGCTGCCGTGCCGGGAGTGTGATTGATGCTTCAAATCATTCGGCTTATTCAATGCTGGCTGAGAAAGTGTGAGTCTGGCAACATCATTCTCCTCATTCTTTCCATTAGCTCTCGCTACATTCTCGGAGCTTTGTGAACGTTTGAGCGGAGATTTCTTAGATTTTACCAACATAGGCTCCGATGCTGGCGTTTTAGGCGGTTCTGGAACCGCTTTGAACATCAGTCCTAGTGGTATGCAGTTGAGAATTAAAGCTCCGATGATGGCCATCGCCCCGCGCCATCCATAATTGGATATCAGACTGGATGTGATTGGCGCGAACAAGAATGTCCCCAAACCCGACCCACATACAGCGATCCCTGAAAATAGAAACAATCTATTTAAGCAATGTTATCATCCCCAATACAATTATTTCAATTTACTGTCATCGCAAATTTATCAAGAGTCATCTGACGCTGCCTTTCCTTCATCCAAGTTGGTATTTTTAAATTACATTATCATCAGGATAATCGAAATTTCTATGTCAGATAAATAAGTGTGTAAGTATTGTGTAATGTAAAAGACAAAGTAAATATAGTAAAGGGTGCATACCTGTAGCAAGACTGCGATACCGCTCGAACCAAACAGTTACACTAACTATAGCCGGCAAATAAATGAGACCGAAGCCCAGCCCGGTCCCAACTCCGATTGTAAAGATAAGAGTGAGAATGTTGCCGGCGCATGCAGATGCAATCACGCAGGTGGCGGATAGCAAGGCGCCGGCAATTGTCACCTTCTGACATCCCCAACGATTCACGAAGGAACTTGATATTGGACCTGGAAATGAGTTAAAATTTACTTAGTCTATTGAAAGAATCTGGCTAGGGGAAGGGTAAATAAGGAGATCGTATGGTGTTTTGTAAGATGCTAATGGAAAACTCTAATAAGTGCATTGATAATAATTTTGTAAAATATCAATTGTGCGTGATTCAATACTCATTTACATAAAAATAAATCTAGATATAGTCGTAAGTACAGATCAAATTATTTTCGTATATGTTTAAGGTCCAGATATTATCTCAAAAATAATACAGACAAAAGTAAATAAGTTTTTAGGTTAATAAGTATCATATTCATCAAAATCTCATCAATCATAACAACATACAGCTCGTAAAAATTATACGTGTGTATGAATAAAATTATATTATGTTTGCCTTATACATTTGATAAATTCATGTTTATGTATTATCTTTCCCTACGAGTTTTTCCGATGCTCATATCAGTTAACTTATGTACCTCGCATGTCATAAAGCTATTAAAGATTCTTAGCTGTTCCGATTATTGTCGGGGTGGTGATGGCACAAGACTGTTATGAATAATCTATTTACTTCGTTATTTCGATTTATTCGTTATATTTAGAACACAATATATACTAGAAAATATTATTTGATTCTTTATCCGGCTTATAAGAGTGTGTTTATGTACCATCTCAATCCTTTATGTATATTCTAGAACTTACGAATACAGGAGTAAGGTGTAAGTTTCACGTAGGACAAACAGTCATTCGATGCTTCAATTACAGGAGGGAAGTCAAATGGTTTTTTTTTGTTTTTTTAATCAATCACGAGTTTATACATACCCGAGCTTAACGTGACCCCGACAAGGATAGAGACGATCCACGCGGTCTTGCCTTTGCCCTCATCGAAGTAGGTCAGGAACTCTGCATAGAATACGCCGAACGAATAGGTCATGCCGTCGGCTGGAAACAAATAATGTCTATTAAAAATATATGCATGGTTTTATTTTATGACTACTTTCTGCTTTCCCATAAAAGGGTAACACTTCATATTATGATAATATGAATGTAACAAGGTTTTACTAATACACACATACTCGTTAGTATTGTTTGTTAAAATTCATGGCTTAAAGGTAAACGATCGATTATTTACCTGAACTATTTTTCTGTGGCGAAATTTTTGGTCATACACAAGACAATATATGATGGCGACAAAATTCTTTAAAGATTTATCTATTTGTACTCATATTGATTGTTCTGTCTTTATCGTTGAATGTGACAGAGTTCTCATTCCAACGAAGTGGGTTAACATGATAGGACCGTGGTAAAGTAACAAAGGTATATCAATGGTAACAGACAGGAGCATGCGACACGTGCATGCGGAGAATAGCCTCGACGCTCCACACGAACAAAAGACTGCTTGCGTAAAGGGTTTATGCAAAAGGGAATAAGGAATGTCTTCAACACGTGCTTGACGGCTTTCTCGTCAAGTTGAGAATGTTAGTATAAAATGTTTTATAAGTAAATTAGAATGGGAAAGATAAGTTTTTTTAATTAGAGATAGTAAGTCACAAATGAAGACGAATATGAATGAAGCTTTGAATGCAATGAGTTTGAAAAGTATTTGACCCCTTTCGAGTTATATCGGAAATCTTCATTATTTCGTAATCTTCACATTTAAAAATACGTGAGGTAATAAGAATTAAAATAATTAATTTAACGAATTGAAATTAATATTAAATTGTTGATATTGTTTAAAATGTTGACCATCCATGAATCCAAGATCGTATGGATTATATGTCTTGACAACAACATTTTTCGATGATTTCTAGACTGAAATTCATTTATGTTTGTCATCATTAATTTACAATTGTTACAGTTAACATTTTATTGTAGATTTGATATGATTATCAATCCATAAGCCGACACTCAATCAATTCAATGATAGTGTATTTGATAATACTTTGATTGACAATATTGTCTTACTAAATGAATCCTAAATTGATTAGGCTTGACAATATATTAGATAGTAACTAGTGGAATATTTTTTTGTATACGATAAGAAACAGAAGAACTGCTACTAATATTTTGTATCTGCTTTTGTTGGAATGTACTACAGTGCAAGTTAATTTTCAATTTTAACTGTAAATTGGCAACAGTCTTAAACATGACCAAGGTCGGAATGTAATAAATCGAATGTAACAATGTTGGAGTCTGTTATTTTTATTGTGGCCAGTTTACAACGATTGTAATATGAAATTCAACGTTAGAGATCACGAGTCCGCGTGGTGGCGGCGTGACGCGTCGTCAGTGGGCGGCAATGGCAGTGACCTAGTCTTTGATCGAAATACTATCAACTGACTGATTTAGTTTACGAATAAAACATGTAATGCCTTAATGGCCAGGATTACAGAATTTGGACCTCGTATACAATGACGATACACGACCTTAGTGATTCCGGACATAGATCCAATGTATCTCATTTAGAAGAAACTTCATCTTAGTAATTAAGCATCATATTATAGGGGAATTTCGACGTTTTAACAAAAATTGTTTCGATGATATTAATAGCTTAATCGTTCCGATACTATTCATTGGCAAGCGCGTAATGTGAAAACAAATTAAGATCGGTTCTAATTCGGGTCACTTTATAAATAGTTATCGAATGCAAACACATGTTATCTGAATCTCGAGCAAAGATCTGTACTATTAATTATCAGTACAATAAAAATTTCTTATCCTTTAGTAAGGAAATACGATAAACACTTCTATCTCCGGATTTAATCTTGAGTTGTCGACTCTTAACAAGGACGTTGTAAAAATGTCAATAAAATATTTTGAACCCAAATTCTAATGATTAAAGAAACAATCTTCGAATCAGGGGATCGTTATTTCGAATGTTAATTTCATTTTTCTTACAATTGAAAGTTTAATTTCTGTGACATACCATTGTAACTATTTTTATTTACTTTAAGAACGTTCTATAGACCATTCTCTACATCTTCTGGTAGCCACTGCCTAAATTCTTTGTCTATCAATTCGTCTTTAGTATAGTTATAAATTGAAAGTAATATTTTTCTATGTATGTATCGTCTGATGAGTGTGGTGCCCGAGGCCTAATTTAAGTCCCTTTCTCTTTACCACCCTTTTCTTATGAGAGGATGGGAAGGGGAAGTGGATTTGACGATGGAGGAGGTGCATAGGAAGAGGAAATATCCTCTTTATGTGCGTCTCCTCCTCCGTCGGATAAGGGTAGGCGACGTATCTGCAAATGCAGATGTCTATGGGCAGCGGTTGCTTCGCCATTTTGGCGGATTCAGGTGGCTGCTTGCTCCTTTGCTATCTTATGTTATAAAAAAAAAAACTAGTGAAGTGGATAGTGATAGGATAGATTACGTGATAAACGCCCACTAACACACCCATATAACATGTTTATTTTATAAAGATAAATAAAAAAATTCACAACGCTTATTATGAAACATAAGTTTAAATTGCGTAGCGATTTTCCTTGCAAATATCGACATGTGTTGAGGGTGATAACAGATAACTGTGAGGTCGTAATGTCAGACCAGTGACGCCGCTCTGTATCGCGAATATTGTTATTTAGTTATCAATAACTTGACGCCAACAAGCTCAAGTCTAGCGCATTGTAATGAACATCAGATATACGCATCCGTGTTGACCGTGAATATCTGCATAAAGTATAAATAACAAAATAACAACTCTAATGCAACATAAAAGTTCTGTTTCGATGTAAAATTAGTCACAGAATTAATCATCTTAACCACTATAACGATGTAAATATTTTACTTTTCAAATCAACATTGTCTAAAAGCTAGTGTGTGTAATGTTTGTAACAAAATTCTCTTACATGTAAATGTTCATAACCGATATTATTACGATAAGTAGGTTAAGAATAAATATTACCAATTTTCAATGTTATGCTGATAATAGAGGTTATAATAATTAAGATGACATTGCCAAAATTATCAAAGTATATCTTTAGCAGATTTTCCATAAAACTGAAGTCACGCTAACTAATAGCCCCGGTTTAGAGGAAAATAAGCTTTAATCAAGAAAGCAATATAGAAGATCGTAATAATCCGTGTGTCTTTAGATTGAACAAGAACATCTTAAAAACCAGATTCCAGAAGTAAAAAATACTACAGGATAGTACACTTACACACCATAAATATTCATCAAACATAAAAATTTGGGTCCTATTATGATAGGTACTGCTAGGTCATGGACTCACTTATAATGACCGTGAAAATTTGCTCAGTTGTGCTTTCTCAAAATTATTATTGAACTAGTTTCTTTTTGTTATGATATTGGCACGTGGCCAACGTAATGTAGGAATTAGGTCTTAACCCACGCGAAGGTCTTTGTCGTCGACTAAATCGTAATCTCAAAGTAACAACTGAATCTAAGGATTTAAAAAACATAAGTAATGTTTAATTTTATATTTTTTTTGTGTAAAATCTTTGTAAATTATGGATATGTGTAACATGTAGTTCTCGTAATAAATACCTTCTTTTAGAAACGATAATTTTTAGCTTTTTCATAACATTATTAAAAATATTTAGTCATTTCTCGTGAAATATATCTATAACAAATTAAAATAAAAACTGTTGTTTTATCTGTTGCCCATATGTGATAGAGCACGCTATATAATCTGTGTTCAATACAGTTGGTATGTTTCTGGCTTGTTTACCTTATGACCACCTGTATCATACGTTTACGTAAAAAAATAATAAAAACATACAGACGAATTGAGTACCTCCTTCTTTCGGGAAGTCGGTCAAAAATGGCGCCATTTTCGCATTTTAATATAAGAAGTGGTCTTTAATTACTTAACTATGCTTCAATGCAATATTCGTATTCAATAGTAAGGTGACGTTTTGTTCACAAATTGATTCGACTGGTACTGGTTCAGTAGAATTTGACCTTAATAAACGATACAATGAACGGATTTCGGTCGCGACCTAAGTAAATTTATACTGGATCGATTTAAATGAATTATTAATACAAATGACAAACTGTCTCATCGATTAGAGAAAGTTTTCAGTTTTATATTATATGGTGGTAAGGTCTATTCATTGTTATGAATGTACAAGAATATGCAGACATACACACTTGTGTTCCGATATAAAAAATACACGAAAAATAAAACAAAATGCACTAAAAACAAAACAAAATACACCAAAAACAAAATATTCTCAAAAAAAACAGTACACTAAA
>NW_013525102.1:686500-688786 GCF_000836215.1 Papilio polytes | reverse complement strand
AAAAAAAAAAAAAAAAAAAAAAAAAAAAAAAAATAAATATACCGACGAATTGAATACCTCCTTCTTTTGGGAAGTCGGTCAAATATCAACTCGACAACAATATAGGTTTAGAGTTACGCTGACTATGTGCGAAGTGATAAGAAAATCAGGCCAATTGTTACGAGTAATGATCTTGTTACTAAAATTCCTACTTCACGAGTACTTAGGTATTAAATATAATTTAATATTTTAATTTAAGTAAAAAACAATCAACTTACACGTCTTCAATTTTAACTGGACAGTCGTAATTTACAATTATAACTTACATGTGTAGATAAAATTGTATAATGAGAGAATTTTGCCTTTAGATACGTAAAGTGTCTAATTGGACAGTAACAATTATGGCGGGCTTTATAAATGTGTAGTATGCAAGTGTTCTTTTAATTGATATTGTAGGAAAAATACGCATTTAAAATATTAATAACGACTTATAATTACTAACAAAGTATGTATTATAAATGCCAGTAGATCGTTATAATATTGCCTTCGCATTGTAAACAAGAATTGATTCATCGGCTCGCATTATAAATGAAGCGAGCGGTATCGACTTTAATTATCATTTGCGTAGTTTTACAATAGTTTGCTACTTACTCAAATTACATGAAACAATTACCTTTGTTCAAGCAAGTTCAACCATAATTAGGTTATATCCTATTGTAAATTGTTGATTGAATAGTAACAGATTTTTTAAAGCCAGGCACCTACTTATGGCTTTTAAGCCTGTTACATACCTTCCGTTTTAACTGAACAACTAAGACTGTAATGTAAAATCAAACTGGAAACTGAACCGTTTAATTGTCATTAAATTATTAAATTTTGCCTGCACATATAAATTTCAACTGAACCGGTCGACTATAACTGACGGTGTGCAATGTGCTTTAGTCGCCAGATGTAAGTAATTATTTCGTACTCGAACTTGACGAAAGAGAAACTTGCCAATAAGTAAACAGTAAATTTAAGGTTGTTATTAAGTTACTCGGTGCCTTAACATAAACACATGTATTATTGTTCGATTTTAACCATTCGCTTTTTATACGAGATTTATACGCACTTGTAACGCATATATATTCAATAGGTTCACTAAATTACGCCGCGGGTCTACGCTAAGGTCTTGTCCGCCTAAAAGCTTGTGAAGGGTTAATGGTAATTGTCGCACGGAACACAATGAAATCCCAAAGGATTTAGTTAATAATGCACAAATGATTGTCAAAGTTAGTGAGGCTGGAATTAAAACAAACGGAAAGTGTAATTTCTATGTAAGCAAAACCGCTGTTACACGTTTCATTATGTGTCAGTTGAGCTGCACACTGATAGTAATGGCTACACACTCTGTGTTTTACCTGACAACTCTAAAAGGTTCGGTTAGAACTGTGCGTATGTTACTGTCGGTTCCGAAATGATGGTGGGGTCAGTAAAAGATAATAGTTTGTGTTTTTTACAATGCGGCCACCTGAATCCACCGAAATGGAAAGCGACCGCTGCCCACAAATATCAGTTACAGATGCGTTGCCTACCCTTAATTGGCGGAGGAGGAGACGCACATAAAGAGGACATTTCCCCTTCCTATGCGTCTCCTCCACCGTCAAATCCACTCTACCTTCCTATCCTAATAACAAGTTAATAACTATTTAAAATACATTGCATTAACTGTTGAGAATGCTTCACATGTAATGAAGTTGCCAAAACGTGTACTCTAGATAGAACGAAGAAAAATGTAGAGAAAATATTTTATAGTAAATGTCGGATACAGTATCGAGCAAAATATTCCGATCAATTTTCCACCTCACTAGTATAACATGTTTATTTCGTATCGCTGGTTAAGTCATAAATAAAATTAGATGTCTCGCGACAAAATAACGTGTGCCCTCGAATATGTTTATAGTCGTATATAAAATTGTGCTGCCGACTGTTTTATACGTATACAATTTAAATTATTTCGATATAGGATAAAGCGAATTTAAACAATTCAATCACCTAACAATAAAGTAACGGCGGACCTTAACCTTACAAAAATATGCTTGCTGCTTGAAAATCAGATGATTTCAGAGGCAGTTTTCAGAGTTTGTTTTTCAAACTACAATGTATTCCAATATTTCAATCTAATTCCGATTCGATTCAAACTTCAGCTTCTGAAACTTCAGACCTTCTGAAACTCTCGCTAAGCGACCGTTCGCACGGGCAGACTTTGTACGCCGCGGTAAAGTTCAAGGTCAGCAGACTTTTTACGCCCACGAGATAGGTGTTCGT
>NW_013525102.1:673271-684108 GCF_000836215.1 Papilio polytes | reverse complement strand
ATTCCTTTACTTTATAAAAAATGTGGTTTAATTTCCTATAAGACATAACATACATTTTTTTTATGTAAAAAGATATGTTACAAAACAGATTAACTTTTATAGCTAGTGATCGCAAACTTGTTTTGATCTATGTAAACACAAATCAAACATGTTCGACAGCCAAACGCGACGTACTTTTATTAAAATGGAACAATAAAATTTATCGCGGCGTACCAAGATACGCCAAGTCAAAAAACGCCCCCGTATGAACGGCTTCATAGAGTCCCATACGTTCTATTTTGACACATTATTTATCGCCTAGCGTTTTCACGTCCGTGCGAACGGCTGACAGCGCGGTGAGCGTTAAAACAATTACACTAGGCTCCAAAAATATTTGACCATCTACATTTTGACTACATTCCCAAAAAAAAATCATTTTATAAAGGCAACAGTTCAACATAATCAGACTTTTTTAAATGTTTATTATTGGATGGTCCAAGTAATTTTGGAAAGTAGTGTAGCGTACCGCGCGATTTCCACTACGCCCGTGCGAACACTTGTATGAAGTTCCATACGTTCCATTTTATTTTTACGCTAACGCCTAGTGTCCAAAATGGAACAGTGCGCGTAGAGAAATACGCCGAGAAGAAAAACGCCCCCGTATGAACAGCTTCATACAATCCCATACGTTCTATTTTGACACATAGTTACCGCCTAGCGTTTTCGCGTCCGTGCGAACGCTCGCTAATGTTCACCGAAATCTGTCAAGTTATTGTTGAATGTTGAGATATTGTCAAAATTAATTTTGCTTACAATGCTCTGTAGAATTATTCAACGATATTTACTGGCTAACATATTTTAGCGTAATTAATGGATCCTCCCTAGACACTTATTGATCTGTAGAAATTAACAGATCCTGTATAATATCTATAGAAGAGTTTTCTTGTAACTTTATTAGTGGATATTTTGATAATGTTAACATTTTTTACAAGACATTTGTAAGATGGATGATGTGTCCTTTATAATGTTTGTATCAGCGGTTATTTAAGTAATCTTCAAATATCTCCGGGAATAACTTTCTATTGATTTACATACGAGTACTCATTGAATTGGTTAAGTACTTTTTGATTTTTTAGCGGACAAACAAGTAACGTATTTTTCCCTTATCAAGACGAATGGATGTCACAGTGCAGTGACATTTTACTACATGACTATAATCTGTCAAGCTGTGCCGGTTTATTATTCTGTTTGATACAAACTTGACATAACTGGCTATTAGCAGATTCAAGCGGATTAGCTTACGTAATGTAATATAACATCATACTGTACTAGAATGGCCAATTAACAAGAAACGTAATAACACTAAACTTTAAAAAAAAGAAACAGTATTTGTATTGAATGAGCTATGTGGAGGACAAAAACCTGTTGCACCGACCCTACGGGAGTAGGATAAGGAGGAAGTTGATGATGGTAAGTATTTTGACCGACTTCCCAAAAGAAAGAGGTACTCAATTCGTCTGTTTTTATTTTTTGTTATATCTGGCCATTAGACAAATAATAAATTAAAAATTGGAGAAAAAATATTTTGGAAATGGATTATAAAACAATAGAAAGTTCAATTACCGATTTAAGTATATTGTTTAATAATATAATTTTGTTTGACTGAAATGATATTTGTTATGATTATAATTAACGAAGCGAAAATATAGATATTCTGATTTCATAGGTAAACAGCGAGATTTAATTATATGCTCAAATAAAACTATAAACATACAAAGTTTTATCTTAATTAAATACTATAAATTCAGAATGATTAAGAGGTGTTTACTTTCTTTCGTACTTATATCTTGTTGCAGATATAAATTGAAATACAAAACACTTCTTGTGAATTTGTAATATTTTTCATATTATACCTCAATAAGTGTTGTAAAATTATTTAATTTTTTTGGCTGATTCTGGTTTTGTTTCTTAAATCGTCCTCAAATTAGTGTCGTAATTCCATTTTTTATTGATGAGTAAAATGAACTGATTCGACAAGAAATAGGTGTGAAAGGAGTATCGTGAATGATTACATATTAGAGAAATAGACAATTAATCTACGGTGGTCTAATCGTTAAAAATTCGGGGCAATTCCTAGTTTTTTTTATTTTTTTTTATCTTAGATTGTCTTAGGATTCTGCATGATTATTAATCTAATTAATGTAATATAGCAATCATAGTAAATGTAAATAAGGCTATTAAGTATGAATACATAAAGTACATAGGACCTATCTTGGCTGAGTTAACAGTTAACCGGCGAAGTGCGTCAAGATAGCTATTAATATGCTATTAGTGTGGGAGTCACCTCGTTCCATAAAATATAATCTAAGCTATGCAACCTTACTATGCACCGATATCGCTTTCAACGTGTTTACTAACTTCTAAAGACATTACTAACACGTTCTGATTGAAAATATGGTGAATAAAAAAAAGCTTTTTGATGAAAATACAGTAACAACATAAAAATTTAGACATGTGACAAACAGCACATTTATTTATGGAATAGAAAAAGTACTTATGAAAAAGCAGTAAGTACTCACTGATGATATGAATCATGAAGGAAGCGAAGACGACGACCCATCCCCAGCCTCCGTCAGGTGGCGGCGGCAGGCTTTGGGAGCCCTCACGGGAGCTCTCACCCTGCTCTGCTTGTCCTCCCTGCGCCGACTGCACGCCATTGCCATTCCTTGAGCTCTTCACCGCGCCGTGAGACATCTTCGAATACCAGTTATTAACTCGTTCTCAAAAATCTCCGATAACTTCCCACCTTAGTAACTCAATCCGACAGTTATATGATTTATTTTCAGAGTTTATCTCCTCAACATAGTGTATATCCTTGTATTGTTCAACATATATTTTACATACATTTGCTTATATGTCGATAAGATAACAATATTCACTGTCGATACTCTAGATATTAAAATACTATTTATAAAATCTGTACTGAAATAGAGGCACTTGGGTTTTGAAATTTGTACTGATTATTTTTTCTATGATAAAGAGGAAGCGCTGTAGTTCTTGGAAGGGACAGTTTCATAAGATAAGGAGACCGAATGTCTTTTATTTTCTCATCTCTTCGCGCTCATTCTCTTTCCTCATCTGAGGCTTATGACTTTTCTTCTTGTCTGTTCCAGTTTTCGATGGACTCTCATTTCTACGTACAGCTCCGGCGCAAATCTGTAAGGAGAAAATGTTTCTTAATATCTCAATACTATGGTCTTTTTATATTACAGTTCATTTTATAGTAAATGTTTATTGTCCTTGTGATTATTTAAACAACTTGAAGTAAACTAAACAAATCACACACAACAAAACAAAAACACTTTCATCAAATTCAGCAAACATTAGTTTGATTCTATCTAATGAATATGCGACATTTTACGATTTTGCCCCCGAGTTATTAGCGGAATAAATTTTCGGAATGCCTTAGTGTAATTACCGCGTTCATGAAAATCGTTATATTAATTTTCTCAATGAAGATTAACAATACTTGAAATTTATCCATTGTTTGTAATTTACGGTAGTACTCAAAACCATTTTATTATACCGTTTAATTACACAGAAGCAAATAGAATGCCATCCAAAGTTTATGGCAGCTCTTAATTTCGTGCAGAAACAGTGCGCAACAAAGGCGATGTGCGGGATTTCTATGACCCGCAGTAGGGAGTGTCAGCTGAGCTCGCAGCTAACCACAAGCAGCAATAAAGTTTGACTCTTGTTATACAACAAGATGAAACGTGTCATTTTAAAAAAAAGATAAGACGTGTTTTAAAACTTCTTTTAGCAGTGGATATGATAGGGCTGTCAAACTTCAGGTTATTGTCCCGCTTATCAAATTGTTCTGTGATGTACAAATACATTACAAAACCCAGTCCCTGTAGCTGCTGTTTCTAGGCAGATTCTGAAGTTATCAGACGTGACAAGAGTCCGGTAGATCGATCAATGTTGAAACATATCGATAACGCAGATAACAAGGTTTCGTAGTCCGAATGATTTGTTGAACAGCGATACCGTTCTCAATAAACGTTTTATCACTCTCAAAAGATCTTACCTTATCCACAGGCATCCGTTACATGTCGATATAAAAATCTAGGCAGATATTTATGACATGAAGATACTTTATTCCGCACGATTGAAAGTTTCAGCATGAATTTTAGTAATTATATTCAAATATTAAATGGCATGAGTGGCTTATTCCAGGATGGAAATGTATAGTACCATTCAAACTTTGTGGCAGTTCGAAATTTCGCTCAATATCCAACACAAAGCATAATTTTAAGTAACCCCGAAAAGTATTTTCATCATATCACCGTATTTTATCAGTGCGTTTAAACAATGCGAGAACGAATGCATTTGTATCGCGAAACAATTGTTATTTTGAAATCGAAAATCGATTTCAGATCTCAATTGACCTCTGTATATCGGTCAGTGTTAAAACGAAGTTTTTATTTCAGTCTGATATAAATGTTTCGAGTTAAATAAATTACTTTCTGGAAATTTTTCGTATCAAAGTTAAATAATAAAAAAAGGTTATCTGTCGTGTGCCGGGTACAAGAATAACATGCGATATTACGTTGATAGAAAAGGGCAATGAGTTCGACATGTTTTTTGACGTTTATATCAATTTATTAGCAATTTTATTAATTTCTTGCTTATTCAAATTTCTTAGACTCGCTTTTAAAAAAAACTTTTTAAAATCTTGAGACTGTGTTAAAAACTAAACAACATCTATGATTTAAGTTCCATTCCAACGGTTTGACTAATTTATGTCGTTGTCACGTTGTTTGTAGGTACCCGAGTCAAAGTTATTCTACGGATAGTAGGAAATCTTCAGCTTGTAGAAGGAGATTTACAATGGAATAGCCATACGTACCGACTCATCCTTGCTCAAGTAATAATGTCAGAATATGATGAATTTGTATTAGACTAATATTTACCTCGTTTCATCTCTTATGTTTAATGCAAACAAAGTGGTATCGCGGCAACTTTGGCAAATTTATTCAGTGTCTTTATGTGTCTTGTTTTGTTCTTCATTTTATCGAGATGAGAATGTCAAAGAAGTTTACATTACGACTTGTGCTATCAACCTTTTGTGAACCAATAAAGACAAAATATATTCAATTGTTTCTTATTAATGAATTTTTATTAAATACAAAAAAATTATAAACAGGGCCCACGGTCCACCCTTAGTGATAAGAAAACTACATTAAAGTATTGCTAAAAGAACCACTAAAGAACTATAAGTGAAACAGTTAAAATAAAAGATATCTTGGAATATTACATCAAAAGAAATTCTCGATCTTTCTATGTGAAACACAAGTCAAATCAGTAAACATACGACTATCGTATGGACGATAAGAGGTTAATGGTAACAACGATCGCATTCTCCGACGCATCAAATATCGCTGTTAAAATAATATAATTATGCCAGTTGACTTTGCATATCATGATAAACACTTGAAGTAAACAAAATATATTTACATTTGTATGTTTACTTATCTGAGGTAGGTGTGACAATCTCGTTACAAGATAATATTATAATTAAATGATAGTAGATTAAATAAAAATATAATAACACGACACGTGTTACTGAGACGATAAAATTGGCTGCAAGTGAACAGCAATAAGCTAAATCAAAGTTAACCGGGTTGTCAATTGATCGTTGTATTGAACTGAATTTGTCCGAGCAATTGTTAGTATTTAAT
Source organism: Papilio polytes (assembly GCF_000836215.1). Taxonomy (NCBI): domain Eukaryota; kingdom Metazoa; phylum Arthropoda; class Insecta; order Lepidoptera; family Papilionidae; genus Papilio; species Papilio polytes. Next base: position 678,385 of record NW_013525102.1, on the reverse strand, counting down.
CGCAGTGTGCAATTTAAATACGCGATAGTAATGACTCAGCGGATGTCAAATGCTAATTACAATATGCATATAATGCACAAATCGTGCGAGCCAAACAATGCCTTTTGTTTCTTTCCATCGAAGTTTATTTTGTATGTTTTTCTATACTACCCACGTATAAACTTGAAACTATTTTATTATTAAAAATAAATTTAAATTACTTTGTAATCAAGAGAAATAGACATTGTATGTTTCTTTATTACTACATTTTACAGTTTATATTAAAGGTAATGTCAAAGATCTGGCGCCAGAAATAAAATTTGGCGTGATGTACAATAATATTTGTGTATCCGACCTACATGAAACAATAAAAATATTTTATTAAAATGCACTTACGTTCACACGTTTTTGCTTTCACAGTTTATTTATTTATGAATTGTAAACAGCGCGAATGTCACTAAATTGCGGTAAGTGAATAGTGCAGCGGTATGTACGCAGTGCGGGTGCGATGCGCTGAGCGTACGTTCGCGGTCGCGTCCGCTTTGCCACTGTCAGCTGCCGCCGACCACCGACAACGAAAATAGCGGATAAGCGAAACAAACGTCGCGAGCGCTTCAAAAAAACATACAATTGCCAATATTCTTAGCCAATGCCGAAACACATAAAGGCCATTGTTTTGAAGATTTACTGAAGGATGTGCAATAAGAAGAAAGCAGTTAAAGGTCTATTATTATTTTGCTAATTGGTGGTGAAGTGAATCTAAATCAACTGCTTGCAGATAATACTAAAGATGATACTAAGTGTATAGAAATTGGAATTTTAAGGGGAACACTTAAACCACTACAACCATTTCTTCAGGTAGTCGGCTTGTGGCGGTTGGTAACGCTTTAAGAAAATCGAATACAGACAAGTAAGTTATGGGTGACCGTTGCAGAATGCAATAATCATCGTAGTAGAGTGTAGTATATGCAATTACATATAGTAGTGCTTAGTGCTACGATGGGGGAACTAAAATGCAAACTATTATGCTTCGTATGTTTCTGGGTGTTTTCCCGCACTTGAGGCGAGACAGGCGCAACGTGGCGGCAGTACTGTCGCGTCTCTACTCAACTTTCAATAGGACCTCCTCATGAATGTGCAAATCAAAGGGACTCTTGTTTTAATAAATGTACCTTTCTGCTTCAAGCATTCTTTTATCTTTATCACTTCATGCATGGCGAACAATATTTATACAGAGATTTTATGTCTAGGTATACAAAAATATTGATGTAAACAGAAGTTATCTACACAAGTAATTTATAGAAAAAATACCTCAATAGGGAAGTAATTTAATTGCGCAGAGCAAACACATCCTTATCACATCCTTGACAGTAGATAACTTCCGATCACTTCCGTGCAATTCCTTGTTTTCTGCAATCGACTCGAGTGTGACCTACAGTTTATCATTATACACGCTACGAACGTACAAAAAAATAGCTGAATTATACATTTGAAGTTACTCTAAGCAGTTCAACAGCTTCAAGTAATCGACCAACCATCAAAGGCATTTTGAGTAGCATCTGTAATTTGCAGTTCGTGTATGGGAAACGTAAACTGATGATCATCAACCGTTTGAAGCTCTCGATAAATCTCTTGTAGCAGTCCGTGTATATCCTCCTTTTATTGTAATATTGACCGCTCGTAGTCAATTAGCATAAACTGGGTTAAAGGGCTACTGTTTATCGGTAACGCGAACATTATTTCGTACGTACGTTACGTACGTTTAAACATTTAATTACTCGTAATTATTGATGTTACTGAGTTCAGTTGTTTTTGGAAGTGGGAAACAATTTAATTTGTTTTGTTATGTTTAATTTACTGTTATGTTTACAGAAAATATAACTAGTAATTATACAAATTACTTGCAATTAATTGTAATTAATTATTTTGGCACAATAAATACATCACACAAATATAGTGTTTTAAGATTGGGCAGGTGATGGTGGCAATATTGTGGACATGACCCTCCTGGTGAATATTCTGCTTGTTTCCTTTATTTATTTTATGTGTTGGTATCTTTATCGTATAAAACACTAAGGGAACAATGGACTTTTAAAATTATCGACCTTTCATTTAAGCCAGCGATTTGTATGCATAAAGAGTAAAATATTGAGGTTAATGACGTCACTCACTCCCACACGTTGATTTTAGCATTTTCTTTGTTCACACATGTGATCGTCGCGTGTTTACACATGATGAAAATATTTTAATTTACGATTTGATTAATTTTGCTCAGCAGTTTACTTTCGAACCTCATAGATTTTGGCTTCTGCAAGCTATTATGACTTCATTTACTGCTAAGTCCTAAAAGAATTCCAAAAAGCAAGGTTTATCGTGATTTTATGGTTATATGCATCAGATTTCAACGAATGTAATGTCCCTAAAAGGACTCTTTGATTTGTAATCCATGTCGTGACCTTATCGTAATTCGTCCTCATTCGGATGGTCGTTTGTCGAAAGGATCGCCGGAGTGGGCTGAGGTCGACCACTCGGTAAATATTCTGCAGATAATACGAACAAGGTTGTAGTATAAAGGATGCATACTAGCTCTAAAGAATGTTATTCTTCAATTTCGTTCATCTTCTTGTAGTAATTTATAGTACATTATAGATATAACCTTGTGGAGCAAGGCGGCTTAAATAATTCTTCAATTGAGATCTTGAATTAAGAATCTGCGCCCAACGAATACCGGCCTGGTATAGTGGACATTTAGTCTGATTAGTTCACTTCCGCTTATTGTAGAATAACAAGGTATTCTAGAACATATGTGCAGGGTTGAGGAGGTTGATTGGTTTTTTATTTATTTATATCGACGATTATATTATAACATTCTTCTTAAATTAAATTAGAGAGTGATACATGTATTTTTAAAGAATTATAGATATTAGAAAAAGTAGCAAAACAACGAGTAATTTATATTACGATACGAGGAGGTCGCGTCGTACACTCGGTGACGTCAACATCGTTTTAAACTTCTCCCAAGATTTTTATTAATAAATGTTGTGAATAGTGACTAACAAAAAGTTATCGTGCGTAATTAAGTGTTAGTACATGTATTTGTGATCTTCAATTCATTTAACGTGTAAATGAATTATGAATTAAAGTATAACGCGTTATTTGTTATGTTTACACTCTAGACAATTTTTCGTAACTACCGACCTTTGTTGTTATAACTCTTAGCGTTTAATAACTAGTGATGTGTTTACATACAAATTGTTGAATCGATTTAAACGAAGTGTAAACAGTTCGCAATGTCTTCCAAAAATCAACGTGTGTGCGTCGGGTGCAAGAACGTAAAAGCTAAGTGCGACTGTCCTACCACCAACATTGCAAAGTCCGACAATACCAATATTCTGCTGCGTCCTTCTGCCCTGAGTCCGTCGGATAGTGTTATCTTATCACCAGGGGGTCCGGACGACAATATCACTATACGTAAAAATACGACAGCGTGTGCGCATCACGGCGGAAATCTAGAATATGTCACTGAGCGTTCTTTGCGGGATATATTGAAAAATGAAATGGCAGAGATGCTAAAAGTGTTTGTTCAGCAGCATGTCACGGAGCAGTTCGTGACTGCTACTAATAATATGTGCAGAGAAATGGAGAAGCTGACTTCAGCGTTGGAAAGTTTCAACGGGCGATTAAATAATGTCGAGGAGCGAATGGCGCTCGTCGAGAAACGGCTCGATACTGCTATTGACCGAGAAGACTCGGTAGTTATTGCGAATCTTCAAACAAAAATAAATCAATATGAACAGGAATGCATACTAAACGATTTGGAAGTTACTGGTTTACCAGAGGAGACTAATGAAAGCCCCATTCACCTGGCGTCTCTCTTAGCCAAAAAACTAGGTGTTTCCCTGAGTGAACATGATATAGTAAGTGCCGAGCGTGTGGGTCGGAAAATCTTGGCTGAAAGAAAGGAAGGTGACACAACAGTGGCGCGGCCGCGCGCCCTTGTCATCCGGCTGGTCCGTCGCGGCACCCGCGACGAGTTACTGCGCGCTGCGCGTGTGCGGCGCGGTCTCGACTCCTCCGGCGTCGCGACGGCCGCCGCCCCGCGCCGCGTCTATATCAACGAACGGCTGTCGCGTTTGAATAAACAACTGTTTTATAAGGCACGTGAAGAATCACGTAGACTAATGTGGAAATTTACCTGGACAAAGAACGGTAACATTTTTGTAAGGCGTGATTTTACACAGACGGCTATCAGAATTCGCAACCAAGAAGATATTGAGAGGGTTTTTGGCAATTCCACAGTTGGCCCCAAATAGAGTACTGTACTTATTCTCTTCCCAGATAAATGCATTAAGTTTGTCATGTTATTTATTTATTTTCATTCTAGATACGAAGGACAGTGGCGACATGGTACTCATTTTTAATTTATCAAAGGTGTATTATGTGTGTATTATACGCCCAACAATTTTGCCACATGTTATAACATTATTATACTTACATTATCTTTGTGATAACATTAACGTTATATCATTTTATGGTACACATTTTGTAACAAGATATAAGACGCCATTAACCGATCTAACTAATAATAACAGGGTTCCAACTTTATTTTGTACACTATGTTCCTTTACTGTTTTGCATCGCAACTACTTATTGGTATGTTTCTTAATTAACTACAAGTCATGTCAACTAAAGTATTCATCGCTTGATTTGGTTAACTATAATGTTACTGTAATTAATTGCTTATTGCACTCTGAAAACATTTACAAAGAAGGGAAATTGAAAATTATTTTAAATAATGTCACAGTTGTATGTAAACCTAAAAATGTGATATTGAGTGTAAAAAAGTTGAACCAAAATTTTGTTATCCTTCCTCACTTAAATCCAACTAAAAACTTAAGTTATAAGCTTAATCTTAGAAAATCAGAATACTATATAATGGATGTGTTTTGTATACTTCAACCCAAAAATATAACTGTAAAATTGTATTTAAGACTTCTTAGAATTTTTTTCCTTATGTTTTGTATAATACTATCAAAAAATATATTTCTTGTTACTTACTGTACGTTCCTCTTCAAAGACCTAATTAAGAAATCAAATTTAAATAAGACATACAAGACTCTTTCATTACAAACAAC
>NW_013525102.1:662501-670028 GCF_000836215.1 Papilio polytes | reverse complement strand
TGTTATAACTTTTTCGTGTATGTTTTTTATTTTGTACTACTCTGTGTATTCTTGGATGGCAATAAAGAGGTTTTTATTTTATTTATTTTTTTTTATTATTTTATATTTCCACGGGTTAACCCCTCATATATAATATATAGATATTTATACATTCAACGTACAATCGTGTCAACAACTCATACAAAATATGCTATTAATTTTGTAAGTATTTCTAAGTTACAGTTATTTTTATGGGACTATTAAAGAAAGTCTGGCTGACTCCAAGCAAAAACAGGGAAGGCTGGAAGGAGATGGAGGCCTTTACGCCCCTAGGCGGGATCCATATTTAAAGTAAATAAAAAAAAGAAAAAACGATAGAATAGACTAACAATACTAATAACTATAATAAGGTGTGAAACTAACAATACAAACAAAATGAAATTTTTGTAAGCTATGTAAATATTGAAATAAAGAGGCTTATTATTATTATTAAAATGTATTAATATCGAACAATATCTTGTTGTTCATTAGGGCAGTATTCACGCAGTTTATCATTGTATGACATAATGTACGTCTCAATTTTCCAGGGTTGCCTTATATTGATTTGCACATTTCATGCACTTCATACTAATGAGCCCTTTTAGTAACATAAGATATTATAAAGGAACTAGCTGTTCCAGTGCGGCATCCGCATGAAATTATGAAAAATTGATTTTATTGTTACATTTGTCAAATTGTCAATAGCAAATGTCAAAATGACATGACATGACAAATCTTGCTTCCTTGATGTTGGCAGCAACTTTTGTCTCTTTCCCACATTAGGGTTCTTATCCAAAACATTTACTCCCTAAATTCAATTGCGTTAAAATATATAGCCTAAAGCGTGATGTAAGTGTAGGGCTTTTTATTAAAAAAAATATTATTCAAAAATATGTTGTAATTGCTGACATCTTAGGCAACAAAGAAGTGTGTGTTTACGCTTCATTATAATAGTATAGATAATTAAATTTTGAATGTACTGTCTTGTTTGTAATCCAAAGACGGAAATGTCTATTGCTCACTTGGATTCTTTTTTTTTAAGAGGTCTGTTCTGAGTCAATTATTCGACTGCAAATTTTAAACGTATTATGACCGTATTCATTGCATATTGATAAGTTTTAAGGGGTGTGCATCACTAGGTTTTTCCTTGTTTCAGTTAAAGAAACAGTTTTTTAGAACCGATTACAACCCTAGGGTGTTTATAGAGTGAGCGGTAACATGATTATGAGCGGATGATTGGTCTCCGCACTCAGTCACAGCCGGGAAATTGTTCACTGAATTTATAAGTAACTTATAGCCAATCTTTAAATCCCTTCGCTTCAATTGTCTGTAAATAAATTGTTTTGCTATTGAAGATGTATTCATTTAAAATATATAAACAAGCTTCACATATTTGTCACATGTATTTCAATACACATGATATTATTCTTACTAATATTGTAAATGCGAAAATTAGATGGATGGATGTTAGTTAGAGTTTGTAGCCTAAAAGGCTGAACAGATTTAGATAAATTTTGGCTTTGATGTAGAGGATAGTTTAGACACACCACATAGGCTTTACTTACACACATTACATAGGCTGAAATTATGTCTTTTTATCTCCACGCGAATGAAGTCGCGGACGAAAGCTAGTGTGTCCTAAATCCATGTATTCTGCAAAGTATTATATTTATAAAATCAAACGAATAAATAAAATACTGTCATTATTTAATTTTTAATATTTTCTTTCATTAAAATGCTTACATTTTTTATTGTTGTTTGATCAAGTCTTTACACATAGAAATTCAGTACGTAATTAAATCTAAATACGCCTGAGCAGTGTTAAAAAATTATACAATGTTAAAAATAAAGTTTTACGTCTGGTTTTTACATAGATACGCGTGGTTTTTACATAAAACAGATTTAAAGCGCGCTGATACTACACATAAATATTTTCAGGACACGTGCTTGAAACGTGATGTTATATTTATAAAAATACTAGCTGTTGCTAGCGACTTCGGCCGTGTGAAATTAAACAAATAGTAAAAAATATAGCCTATGTTACTCACAGACAAATTATCTCACTAACGGTGAAGGAATTTTTAAAATTGACCCTGTAGTTTCTAAGTTATTTGTATATATACAAAAATGCAAACCGTTCCTCTTTATAATATTAGTATAGATAGTATAGATAGGAAGTGAATTATTGAGAGTGAGTAAAAAAAACCTTAAATAAATGTGATCAAGGTAACGTATTAAATATCTATTTTCATCCGAATTAAAAATTATATTATGTGAAAAAGTGTGTTTGTGCATTATATTTTCATTTTTCATCAAAGCATGTAGTTTAGAATTATTCTTGACTTATTTATATTGGAATCACACGGAGAGCATAACCATTCAAACAGGTGTTCCTTTTCACAATAACTAAATATGCTTACAAAATTATTGATACTTACCAAAGTGATAGCTGTATCCTTATTAATATTCCCCCTATTAAGTATTAAGTACGAATTTTAAATAACTTAATTCACATAATCAATATACACCATTGTTTTGTTTTTGTTTACGATTAAAAAACTTATTTCCAGTATCAAATATTTTATGACAAGGAACTACTTTTATATTTTTTTATTTATAATTGTTGTGAATATTACTATAAATAGGCCGATTTAGGTTATGTTTAGAATGAAAATCCACCGCAAAGCGCTTTGGGCAGCTGACTGCGGACGACTAAGTGAGCGAAAGGCGGGCGGCACGGACTTATGCCGTATCGTACCGTCACGTTCCTTAGTATCTACTCTCTCACGTGCTTATGAATATATCTGTAGAGTAAATGGAACAGCAATAGGTAAAATCATTTCCCGGCCACGTCCAGACACGCGACTTGGCACATGTATTACTCACGTACAATTTGGTAGACACGTTAAGCACCCTTTGATATGTAAATTGTCTAGTATGAGAACAGTTTTCGCATCGCAGCGCATGTGTCTTAAAATTCCTTTCATAAAGCATATTCAAATACTAATCCTATTTTAATTTATCGCTATTTTTTTCTTTTAGTAAAATCAGTAAATCGGCTAAATAATACAGTTTTTTCAACACAAACAATTAAACGTTACAAGCACCTAATGGCATTTACGAAACATAAAATTTGCCATTTTTTATTGGATCCCAACACTAATTACGAATCACAGTTAAGTGATTGGTGAAAAATGTATGCACATGTGACTTTATTTACGTTATTTTTGGTTAAATTAGTTGGTGGACATTTGAAAGATATGGGCGAAGTGACGGTTAACTGGACTGCCATGTTCTATGAACTGGAGGATAGAATAGTAGGGGGTGAACCGACAAATTTGAAGCGGTATCCATTTAATATCCAGTTCTTCAACTACGGTGGAATGTGCGGTGGTACAATTCTCACCAGCAAGACTGTTATGACCGCTGCTCACTGTTTCGACCATAATCAAAACATTGCTGAAATGACTGTATTATCCAGTGCGTTAGTTACTATAAATATTGAAATGATATTATTTTAATGGGCGGTTTCCGAAATACTTTCAACCATTCGATAGTGCTTATGTTTTGATAAATTCATATGTGTATAATGTAAATTAGGTTAACCTAACAATAACGAATCATTAGGTAACTATGTAATAAATAGAATCTTTAGAAACCCAGCATAAGTCAAATAAATGTAACATTTACTTCAAACAAAGCCATAGTAAAATAGAAAAATCTAAACTTTTACAATAGATCATTAACCTCTGCATATATTTGTTCTAAACCATCCTTTCTAAAGATTATATATTTAGGATTGAAAATGTCTAGACTATAAGATATGCTATTACAAAGACGTAGCATTCTAACGAAAGGATTGTGTATATTCAATGCATTTGCATGCAATACAATTTTAATACAATCTTACTTATATGGATGGATTTATGTTTGTTGGTGTTTGTAGCCTAAAGCGAACTCCATGAAATTTGGCATAGACGTAGAGGATAGTCTGGAAGAACACATAGGCTACTCACTTTTTTTTCTAATTCTAGGCGGATGGAGTCGCGGGCCAAAGCTAGTCATTATTAATTGAATGTAGTTAATATCAACGTTGACAAGTGTTTTCAGATTCTCGTTTTATTTTCGATCCCCAAGCGCGGACACATGAAGTATGGGACTTCAAAGTACATGAATATTATAATACAAGTGCGATGTTCTCTAACGATATAGCAATTATATTGGTACACGATGAATTCAAGTTCGATGAGAACGTAAAGCGTGCTGTTCTATGCGATACAGATGCTTGGATGAATGAAAGAGAAATCTTCGAAGCCACCGGCTGGGGAGAGATCAAGGTGACTTTATTTAATAAATACTTCATACCGTAAAAATGTAGTCTGAAGTTTAAATTTATGACTTTCTAGATCCTAAGATTCAATTTAATAAAAGAAACACATTTTAGTACCTTTACCTTTCCACCCTTAAGAGGAAAGGATGGGAAGGAAAAGTGGATTTGACGGTGGAGGGGACGTATAGGAAGGGGAAATGTCCTCTTTATGTGCGTTTTCTTCTCCATCAATTAGGGGTAGGCAACGCATCTGCAATTGCGGATGTTTATGGGCAGCGGTTACTTTCCATTTTGGTGGATTCAGGTGGCTACTTGCTCGTTTGCCACCGTATATTACAAAAAAAATATTAAATCATAATGTAATTCGGGATAAGATTTTAGAGCTGTTGAACTTTTCGATACTAAGTGTTTGTAAATATTACTACAATTCATACTTTTTTAGTACAAAGGTGAGTTATCTAACAGTGGATTGATGAAGACTCATCTTCGATACGTGCCACCTAATAAATGTATGGAGGCGAACAGAGTTGTCCTAACTCCTGACATATTCTGTTTGTTCGGTGACGGTCAGAGGGACACCTGTAAAGGGGATTCCGGCGGAGGAATATTGTGGAATAAGTAAGATGATATTTATTCGTAGAAACTCAATCAGGTTAAAAAGTAACTTCACAGCCGTTGATAATTGTTGGTCAATTGGTCTTATGGCGGAATAATTTTCAATTGGAAAAATCAGTTCTGTAAAATTGGGATGTTTTAAGACAATTTTGAAAAACTATTAAATCTATTTAAAACAATTGTTATGGGTTTAGTTTTTAATGATAATAATAGTATTTGTTTTTGTTTTTTCAGTGTAATAGTTGGCATTGTGTCCCATGGTAGTGGCTGTGCTGTCGCCCCGGCGATGTACACAAACGTGTTTTACTTCAGGACCTGGATACTCAAAACTGTTCGGAAGCTCAACGAAATGTATTGTCGCTTTCATAAATCCCGTAGTCACTTTAAACCATGAATATTATGTAGTTAATATAATGTTATTTCGAAATTGTACTAATAATATAATGAGGAAAGATATGTATTTTTGGATTTTTGTGCGTATTGAAATTATTGACAAAAAAAATACTGGGCCGATTTTAAAAAATCTGGCACCATTAAAAAGCTATGTTATCATTGAGTAACATAAGTCATGTTTTTACTATTTTTATAATTCCACGCGCACGAAGTCGCGTACAACAGCTAGTTATATAATAATTTGGACGGCAATTTACAGGTTGTATAAAAATCCTTTTAAGAAAATATGTCTCCTTAAAAAAATATCCAATTAACTCGTCATTTGTTGCATGAGTTTTTCTTCATATACAAACGTTTTACTATTTTTATTATCTACCTACGATAACAGTTAAGTAATAACTTCGTAATTAATCGATGCTGACTTTTCAAGTCAATTTTTAATCACATCCACTCGTAGTTTAATGTTTCGTAATCGATATAATGTTCAATCGATTTTTACGATCGTTTCATTGCAAACGCACTCACAAATTCACTGGTTTCGTGCTTTTATTACACGCGTCGTTGTGTGTTAATATTCATGGGCGGTCAGGAGTTAAACCGTCACGATTCCCGGATCATTCCGAGGGTAAAATAATAGGTGGAGAACCAATAAAGATAGAAAATTTGCCGTCCGCTGTGCAGTTCTTCAACTTCGGGTCTTTATGCTCTGGTAGCATTATTAATAGTTGGTCGATACTCACCGCTGCGCATTGTTTTGATAATAACAAAGATATTTTTAATATGGTAATACAATTTGGTAAGTGTAAACCTTTTATAATTGGATAAGGTTATTTGATCAAAACAACAATTTTTATTAGAGATTCACGTTCCTATAGTATTTGTCAAAACGTAATAAAACATTAACAGTCTTATACATAAATGTTAGTACAAATTTTGCTTATACTCAATTTATTCCTAAGTTTAACTTTATACCGCGATTATTTGTAAGGATGTTATTTTGTATATTTATTTATTGTTTAATTCTTTTAATTTTACTTTTGCCGTTCATACTTGATATGTAAATGTTTTTTCGTCTTTTATAAATAACTTACATGGTAAACGTCTTTTGTTTAGTAAATTAGTGATTTAACTATTACTAATGGCCGGTTTCCCAGTTACGTTTAACTATTCGTTAGAATTTTGGTTGGATAATGTTAAAATGCGTTTCCAAGCTACGTAATTTAATTTTAATCCATTGAAATATAGCATAACCTAACACTAATGAATCACTAGGTAACGATAAAAGAAATGTAAAATTCAGAAACCCTGCATAAATTAGGGTACTTTTATTCTATAATTGTTTATGGGCAGCGGTCGCTTTCCATTTCGATGGATTCAGGAGGCCGCTTGCTCGTTTGCAACCTTATATTAAAAAAAAAATACACAATATGTCTACATTACGTCTTGACATTAGTAAATAGTGTACTAAACCTTACATAATAGGTGTTTGTTTTGCTTTATACAATAGGTGCTCGGTACATTTATGATTACGACGGAGAAATACGGGAGGTGTCAGATTTTGTGATTCATAGCAACTACAGTAAAGCGATGCCCTTCGCTTGTGACATCGCTATCATATTTGTTAATGAAGTTATTACATTCGGGAGTACTGTTCAAAAAGCCGTGCTGGTAACAAATGATAGCTGGAAGAAAGAAAATAGTAAATTGATTGCAGCTGGCTGGGGATGGACTAAAGTGAGTATACTTTATTCCAAAATGCTCTTATAGAAATAAATTTTACGTATGGAAAAGGATCTATCCATTGTTTTTAAAATGTTACACTAAAGGCATTGCCTAGTGTGGGCATCACTAGGTCAATCACATTTTATCCACTATTTGTATTTATCTTTTAATTGGTTATAACTTTTATTGTTAATTGTTAATCTGTTATTTTTCAATAAATTTCAATTTCAATTTCAATTTCAAAGTCAAGTAGAAAACATTTTCATATTTATTAAGACTATTAAATTAGCAACCGTCCTTGAAGTTAATATAAATGAAGGGAATATACTAAAGTTAAAAGTTTCCATACAGTCATCCCAGTCAGTCCAGTCAGTCCAGTGTTGTCAAAGAGTGCATACGCGTGTTAGTGGTCAGTCGCATCCCTTCCATTCGCCACGTAAATTTCCACC
>NW_013525102.1:555012-659107 GCF_000836215.1 Papilio polytes | reverse complement strand
TAATTGGCCTTCATTTTTTGTTTATTTTATTATTGTTTTTTAAGCTAGCTGTAAGTTATCCGTAAATAAATAAAATAAAATAAAAATAAAAATACTGTAGATGTTAGAATCTTTAGATACGTTTATATGTAGATGTTCTATATAATTTAATAATCATGTATATGGTTGACTTTTAACAATGCCTTAGTCTCATAAAATTGGCTAGACTCCAGACTGCTTGACATGGACTAGAAAATCTGCTCGATTCGCTATTAAACCCTTTTTATAATTTTTTAATGTCTTCAGTTTTGCACACAATTATAAACTAGACTGATGATTTTAACCCCACTGTTTGTACGTGATTTTAGATTTTTTTTACTAAGCGTCTAGTCGCATGCGACTACAAGAAAATATTTCCAATTACAGTACGGAGGACCAATATCAGACCGTGGTCTAATGAGTACCAGATTGCAGTTTGTACCGAAAGGGAAATGTGAAAGGATGCATCAGATAAAACTAACAACAGATATGTTTTGCTTGTACGGAGACGGAGTTCGGGATACATGTAAAGGAGATTCTGGTGGAGGAGTTATATGGAATGGGTATGTTTTTTTATATTAGGAGTATGTAAGTATACCTTTATATTTTGGATTAATTGCTTCGGTATCGGGAAGAGAAGGAATACAGTTAAATCTAATTTTGGTCTGTTTACGCTACAAAAATTGACTACGGATTTTTTTTTTTAAATTGCAAAAAACCAGCGCTTGACCACTATCCCACCTAGACCAGGGTGAAGATGTGGTCGAAGGATGGTACGCGCATGGATTTGTGGCTCTCTTAATATTAAAAAGATGGACAATATCCTATGTTGTAGAAATAAGGTTTCTGGGATTAATTATGTATATTCTTTTTACAGAATGATCGCTGGTATAGTGTCTCACGGAGACGGATGCTCTAAAAAACATAAACCGAGCATCTACACGAATGTTTTGTTTTTTAGAAATTGGATTAGATCACAGGTTAAAAATTTTGTTGAAAATTTTTGCAAAAAACGTAACAAAAGCATAAACAATTCATAAGTAAATTAGGGCATGTATCATTAATTTTAAAGAGCGAAATATTACAAAATGAAATTAACAAGTGCGAAAACAAAATTTGGAATTTGTCTAATTTCGAAATACGTATTTCAAAATGAACTTATTTACAAAAATACATTAAAGATTATTTCTATGTAAAAAAATGTCGTCGCAGTAGTGTTATAAGCTTATTAATTTTTCATTTTCATATGAATATATACAAAACTTGATGTCTTTTAACTATTCTATGAGAATTTCTTAGATTTTCAGATTTTTTTGATATCCAAGAATTTATTCTATTCAGCGTATTCATAGGAATAGGAATTAAATTCAGATTCTTGATTAGTTTCACATCGTCTTCTAAGAAAACGTTTTGTGTTGAGCATTATCCATCTGTAAGAGTTGTGTTGAAAATATAACATCTTTCGAAGTGCGATTTTTATCAAATAAAAGTAGTTGTAACAGAAACTTTTGTGATATAAATTTAAGGGTAAAATATACACGTTTCTTAACAAGTTTAAGTTCGTAATTCCATCGCTGGAGGTCAAAGAGTTAAAACATGTCGTAAGTAGTGTTTTATTGTATGTTTGGAGCAATACAGTAAAAGTTAAAATATTATACTTTTTAATAAATTTGTTTTATCTCTGACGCAGGTATAAGCTTATCTTATCGTATCGTACGAAGCTTTGCTTTATTAAAGCTTTGTTATCAATAATGTTGATAATGATATAGATAAAGGCAAAATTTTTCTCTTCAATTTGTCATTTTTGGTTAAAATATTTTTGGAAACTTTAATTAAAAGTCATGATAAAGAAGTAAGTTGAACTTGATGACTAAGTATGGTCTGGTAATTATGTTTATTACATAAGTTCTATTAAAACGAAAAAATCATAGTTACCTGTAGAAGTATGAAATATTTGTAAAGACAGCTAAGTACGGTTCCTTTGGTTCAGCATTTCCAAAAGACAAAATACCAACAAGAAGGTCTTCATATACCGCGGCGCCACCATTGTCATATAGACGTCGTCCCTGAGAGAGAAAATAATAACAAGAAATAAAAATCTTTACTTCTCTTTAGGAGTTTTTATATCTTTTTAATTTATATTTAAGTTTAAGAACGAAAATGAAATACTAAAAAACTATCTAAAAAATAACTTTCCTTCAATTGATTACATATTATGCTAATAGATGGCAGCACTTGTTAGTTATCCCAGTTTTCACTTAATTTTTTTATTATTTTAATTATTGTCAATGAAGAATTGTATTATCTTAGATACAAAATACTATATTTATCAAGCATTGCTTTATTGAGTAATGCATTTATCAGTTGTGATAAATAACTCACAAGTAAGTAGTACTCACTAAGTTATATTTTGCGCAAAAGTTCGACTGCGTAATGAGTCCTCTATAGTTTTGAACACAGTTTTCTCTATTTATTACCATCATCTCTGTCCACAATAATACGTTTCCAATTTTCGGGGTTAGTCTCTGAAAGTAATCAGTTGGTAAAGGTGACCTCTTAAAATATACCATGAAACTTTTACATGCCGTGGTTAATCCAGTGTTCAACATCGAGGTTACAATTAATGTTGTGTGTGTTTGACAATAGATGGCGCTTTTACCAATTGAGAAGTTTTACCGATTAATCCTACGTGTAAATTTTTAAGAAACTTTAATGGCTAAAATAAGTTAATAAATATTTTGAGATAGTATAATAAAACTCTTCAGTGAAATTTTAAGACCTGGGTGACGAAAGTCTTTGAGGTTCTTTGTGGGTTAAATATTGTACCCCTAGATAAAGTTTTTATGGACTGAATCTTAACATCCTGGATAATTCTAGACTTACAGAGTTGGCTACTCACAGATGTGCTCCAGCCAGATACTGTTATTGCTGTATTTTCTCTTACCACGGTCTCCGGCTCTACAAGGATCACTTTCTTCACGCCTGAACTAAATATAACGTGATTCTGTAATAAAAAATTCATTACTCAAAGTATATCCCAGCAAATATTTACATTTTTAATACAACACTCACATTAATTACGGGATTAGACATTCTCATTTACGTTCTATATATTTCAAGATGTTTTTATTAGAATGTTTTTAATTTATTCTACAAGTTATCAATATTTTAACTCACTTTAAGAAGAAGTAGAGCGATATCATTGTCCGATTCGCACAGATGTTTATAATATTCATGTATTTTAATCGAATCCACGTTATAAATATTTCTGAAATAAAGATAGAGAATTTCCATCACAAAACTGGCAAATGCGACATACACTTTAATTTTAAAACTTTCTGGAAATCTATCTTCTATTAGACTTTTATTGAATACTAGCTTTCGCTCGCGACTCCGGCCTCGTGGAATTAAAATAAAAACAAAAGTGAGTATGTTAAGAACACATACTCACTTTTGTTTTTATTTTTATTATTACAGACTATCCTCTACATCTACGCCAAATTTCATCGAGATCCGTTCAGCCGTTTGGTCTACAAACTCTAAGAAACATCCATCCATCCATTTAAACTTTCGCAGTTATAATATTAGTAGGATTAGTAAGATGATTCCTATTAGATGCCATTTCCACTCGACGTTTGACGTGAATATTGATGCTTAAATCCGTAGATTGCAAGTATAGTGCTTTAATACTTACTCCCCGTCAGAAAGAATGTTGCTACCGACTTTTACAACGACTTTCTCATCTGTGTTTTTCCAAAAGCAACTCGCTGTAGTTACAACAGTAATGCTGCTGACAAGACTTCCAGAACAGAACAAATTGCTGTATATTATAAGCACATGATGTGGTACTTCTTCTATATTAGGCGTATAAGTACGTTGTGTACTGATTGGATTAAGATATACATCATGTTCTGGTAAAAAACGGTATGTGAATGCGGGAGCATAAAGTAGGAATACACTAAGGAATCTGAAAACAGAAAATAATCATACTATCATACTAATATAATAAATGTCTTTCACATTTAGATAGACGGATAGATGGATAGATGGATAGATGGATGCATGTTTGTTAGAGTTTGTAGCCTAAACGGCTGAACTGATTTCGATTAAAATTTGGTACAGATGTAGAGGATAGTCTGGAAGAATACATAGGCTACTCACTTTTTTTTTTAATTCCGCGCGAACGGAGTCGTGAAAAAAGCTAGTGGTACGTACAGAACACAATTTGTTTTAGAAATAAGCACATTTTAAGGGTATTTGAATCTTTTTTAAGATGATAAAAGTAAATATCAAAAACTGTTCATTACTCGATGACGAAATTGAATCTATAAGTTGCATAAAGAAAACTTATTTAACAAGAAAAAATAAAAGAATGAAATGTAAATATTTGGAAATGTAACAAACGACCTTTGGCTTTACATCACAGGAAATTGGAAGGGTAAGATGTTGCCAGTCATGTTGCGGCTTTAAATAAACAGCTTGTAAGATTTCCGAGGGATGAATTTACATATTTCTCAAAGGAAATTAAATGTAAACAAAGTTGGTAATTATAGGACAACATTGGTAACATAGTAAATAGCATTTTTCTTTTCCTTAATTACAGATTGCATTGTTGTTAACAATTTAATATTCTTGTGCATAAACTTCTAACCTAAGTGCATAGAATATTATTATGCCATTTAATATTTATCGTCTAAAATTACGTCAAGTTTTTGTCTTTAAAATTAATCATTTGTTTTCAATCATCACACCTTTTTTCATTATATAACCTTAATTAACTCTACTTAAGCCTATCTCTGGATTTTTACGTGCACATTTCGAGCGCGAACACACCCATGACTAAACTATCGCACAACTGTTTAGTCTCGGTTTGATTCCTATAAGCTTATTTGGAGTTGCCTACCCTACTCGATTTTTAGTTGTGAAACTAAAGAGTTGAATTGGCTGAGAAACAATCGACAATCGCA
This sequence comes from Papilio polytes, assembly GCF_000836215.1. Taxonomy (NCBI): domain Eukaryota; kingdom Metazoa; phylum Arthropoda; class Insecta; order Lepidoptera; family Papilionidae; genus Papilio; species Papilio polytes. The sequence goes on along the minus strand of NW_013525102.1, from coordinate 654,122 downwards.
CAATAGTTGCATTATAGTTTAGTCAAAGGCCCACTCTTATACTTAAGCCTTTGTCTTTCATGTCTTCCTTATAAGATGCCGATACCATGGTAACCTTTGTTCCCTAATTCAATGCTATTATTATAACGTTATAAGAAAATACAAGCTAATTGTGTGTATTTACAGTGTTGTGTTAACTTAATTTCTAGTCTGGCGTAGTGAGTAGTAATCCAGATCACAATCCCTAGCGGCATAATGTGAGTCGTTAGACTAACATGTACGGACCCCGGGGGCTCGCCTAACAGCCTACAGACATTGTAAACTAAGCCCGAACTGTTGCTCTGGGACTCTCTTATGATCTCAAGCATTTCTGTTGTCATTCACAAGGGATTTGCTTTCAATGTTTCGATTCGCTTCTACAAGATTGATTAAAATTTTTTTTATTCTATTTGTTGCAATATTCACTAATTTTATGTCTATTTGACATTAATTAAACCTTTTTAATTACACGAGTAACGTTTATTAAAATAATAACGCATTTATATTGCCTTTGCATATGGAAAAAATGCTGTATCCGGCAGATAATAACATCAGCGTAGTTATATCCTTGCATAATCAGAAAGCAAAGTTAATATTACGTAGAATAAGGATGATTTCCATACTTACGCGTTCATCTCGCTCGGAATATGAATTTTAATGCGAGAGTTAACTCGATTCCTCGAGCGGGTGCCGCATAATAGCAAATATTTTCAAGAGCGACGCTTGTTAGTGCAGAGATTTCATTGAAAGTCAAGTATTTAGCTCCCGACCGATACAAAGGGACGAAGCGAATAAAACTATAGAATATACTTCGATATAAATAAAATTCACAATCATACTTTGTCGACCGTACAACTGATATGAAGTTATTACAGTTTTGCGAACGAGTCGTTTTGAGTATCAAGATAATACGTACGGTTTATAAACTGTGACTGAATCTTACAAGAATAGTATAAGGTTTGTTTTTCTGTGACAAATGTTTTTACGATGGTAAAATATGTTGTAGCTGTTACAAGTCGTAGGAACGCTAAAAATTGCGTTATTTCTCGTAGGTGGCGTGTCGTTGGGTCGGAGGCGCGCCTTCGCCTGCCTATATATTTAGGACTATTCGTATTCCCGTCACGTCCGAGTTGAAGGAAGTCTCTGAAATGGATTTACTTTGCTGGCGTTTTGCATTTTACGAAGGTCTGTATAGCTGTATAATAAGAGTCATATTGACTTTGTTCCTTCCAGTTCTGTAGTCGGTAGAAAGTTTTTTGCTTACGAATAGCGTTCGAGGATAATGAATTCTTCAAATAAGTTGAATTTCATAATTAGTGATAATTAATGTTATTTCTTTTGTTGTTTTTAAGAATTTCCTTGTGGGTCTTCCACTTATCTTTAGTAACTGTGGTACATACATTTATTCGAGTGCAAAAAGAAGCCATGTAGACTTGTAATTAAAATAATATAGAGAGCAAAATCGTACTTAAATGTTTATTACGTTCGGCCTCTACATAGTACACATTTTGAGGTAAATTAAATATCTAAAAATACTTTAATCATATCTTTACAAAGCTTTCATCTCATCAAATAGAACACACTCGATTACTTTTTACTTGTACTCTGAGGCAGCATCCAGCGACGTAATTGCCTAGAGAAAATGTAAAAAGAGCTCTAAACTCGATTATCTTAGAATGTTTGACTTTCGCAAACTTGCTGAGACGTTAAGAGATACCAACACACATAGACTGCTGTACATAGTGACGGTTATAGAAAATAAATTGGCTTCATTTTTATTGTCTATTTTGTTAATATTCGCTTAATATAAAAGAGACATCATACTAGCATGAGTAATACAATATATGTAAATTTACTCCAGTTTTTATATTAAAATTGGCTTTTTTACCATGGTCTTAAATTTTATCTGTAAGTTGTTATTAGTAAATGAACAGATAATTGGCGTTAAAAACTATATGTAATTCAAACTTGATTGCGTCAATTGCTGCCAATCAGCAGAGATAAAGTTTTACTTAAACAAATTACTTGACACTTCTCAGTCGATGCTTACGGCCTTTAACAATCTAATTCAATTAAACTAATCAATCGGAAACCGAAAGCCCCTTTGTAGATAGTAAGTAAAGCGAAACTATCTGTTCCATTTAACATTATTTACGCAGAAATTGTTATATTTTTGGAGTAATAATTTTAAACAAATGTAATAAGCTTGATGTAATATATCTAAAACGAACTAAGACTTAACCCATTTTAGGTATCAAGTATGGTTTTATCTATACTTACTAATATTAATACAAAGAATAGTTTTATCGTGGGCATCTAATATTAAAGTCGATTTTTATTGCAATAATAATGACAATTAGTAATATTTAGATTTATTTCAATCAATACACAAATATTTAGTACAATAACATCATCATCATACACTTTTTTTTTCTATATTGTATAGACCCCATTACGGGTAAAAGCCTGCAATTACAATGCAGCGTTTGTGTTTATATATGACAAACTCGCATTTTTTCAACGTTTTATCCACTTACCATAACGCTGAATGACAATTAGTCTCGTTAGAAATAGTTAACAGAAAAATGAGGACAGGTTGTCTATTGTTGCCTATAATCTAATGGTAGCACTACATTGAATAAAATAATTGAACGAACTGAAATTTTTCATAAATTATTTCACCTTATCGGCAAAGGAGGCGTTGGATGTGTCCCTCGACTGTTACTCTGCACGTGACGCTGTAAAGAGAGATACGTGTCGTATGTGTACCCAAGTCGTTCATGCTCGGTACACCGGAAAGTGCTTGCTTTTTAGTAGGGTTCTTCCTAGAATTATGTCAAGTATGCGGCTTTTCAATTTCCCATTATTTCACACTTGACGTACGCTCGACTTGCGTAAAAATATTCGAGCTCCTGCAAAAAGGAAGTGAAATCAAAACAAGAACACGTATTTCATAACCTGTCCCATTTGTCCTTTGATATTGTTTCGTGTCGTATTTATGTTGACATCGAAATGATCCTTTAGAAGGGAAAATTGTATATTTTTGTTCTGAACAAAAATGGAAACCTTTTAGGCGAAAGTCGGTGAAATGTATAATGTATTGTAACAGTAAATCCGAGGATCAGTATTCAACGACCCTGACCCTTCGTCAGTGAAGGGGAAACTTGAGCGTGAATAAAAAAGAAGCCCTGTCCTTATTTCCCTCGGTGTTATTGTCAAATATTTTGTTTACATAATGAAGGAAGGTCCGAGCGCGAGGCCTCGATGGCGCCGCACGACGGCCGTAGCTTGCGGCAGTCTCGCCACGGCAGCCGCGTGCTACGGAGGCCGATGTCTACGTCGTAGCTATCCCTGGCTACGCAATACGTAAAGTGCTACACGATGCATTTTCTCATATTATTGGCATTTTTTGCCTCGGCCCAAGCACGTGCGGTAAGTTTTTTTACAGTGTTAGTTTCTATTTCTGTTTTATTAGTCCACTTCTGTTTTTTTTTTTGTTTAACTTATTCAGTTTGCTTCTCAAGTAGTATTAATATTTTTTTGTATTTAAAGTAACTTAACTTGGTTATCTTTATTATTTTTTTAGTTTTTAAAAAATAAAAGTAGATCAAGTTTAATTTTTTAAATGAGTTTTTATTATCAATCTATTATTTATTGGTTTTCTTGCTTTTTGAATGATTTTAAAATGATGACTAAAAATATATTTTCCATTCAGTGTGTAATTTTGAAAAAAATTTGGACTTAACAAAATTAGAATAATTAGATTAAACACCTTTCTAAGAATGTTTGAATTAATTACAAACTCAATCGAAGAAGTCGTAGATTTAGTTTGATAATTAACTTACCAGAGAAGTTAGATAGCTTGTTTTAACTCGAGGCTCTGAAATTTAATTTAAACATTAATACTACATAAAGATACTTCCTTTTCCTATTGAATTATTTACAATAGTAAGTGGATAGGTAGTTTTGCTGTTGATTTATTTTTATTTTTGTACAGAGTGAAGAGTATAATAAGACATTAACGTCATATTGCGCGAACTCTGTTGAAGTTACCATACATAAATATACTTCTGACCAAATAAGTACTAATATAATTTTTTAGACGAAGACTGTATTACCATATTTCTCGTTCTAATTTTGATAACCTTTATGTGAAACTTCCTCCAACTTCTGCACGCAATTTCAGATGCAAATTTCAATTCTGACTTGTAGGCGTCGACGAGCTGATTGTAGTTACTGAACACGAAAACAGGAATATGTTTTCGTTTTTTATGTTTTAAAATTTGCAATACTTTTTGTAATAGCATTAGGAAAGAAATATAATTATAATAGGCATAGAACGTTTTTAGAATTCTAAAGCTTCATTACTGAGTTTACACTGGGCCAGAGTGGTTGACTATGCCCTAGTCACCCTAACTTAGGGTAAGCTACGGAGGGCTTCGAAGCCCCTTAGTGGGGACGTATAGTGAACTGGTAAAAATTACTGAGTTCTGACTGAGTATCATGTTATTGATTCAAATATATTAGATTTTTTTGTTGTTAACTATAATAAATAAAAAATAATTATAAATGCTGTTTTTTATCAATAGGTGAACATCAGCAACACTTGGGTTCTTCCTGAGGAAGGTTTCCCGGTTTTCTACCGCTACTTCAGAGACCGCATCTCTTGGTACGAAGCGGACGCAGTTTGTCAATTCCATCATGCGAATCTGGTAACAGGTAAAGAATTCTTGTTTAATAAGATATTTCTATATATTGTAAATTTTTTATAATCTGTTAAGAATATATATGTGGCCATAAGACAGAAAATGAAGTGTAATATTTTGCATGTATATGACCAAATGAAGAGCATTTTTTGGCGATTATACCTATATTAATAAGTTATTGTTTGATCTGCACCTACATATATTTTAGAGATAGCTAATAACGCGGCCTGTTAAACACATAATGTAATCCCAAAACTTCATTATTACCGCATTCAATCATATCAAAAGCAAATATAGCTTCTTAGACTAACAACATAATTATTTACTATAATTGTAAACATTTACAATATTGATAATGTTGAAGTTACTGGCAACTAGCGACGTGAGACAAATGAAGAATAAAATTTTATAAAAAATAGAACGAATATCAGAAAGATTCGAATTAGTTTTTGACGGATGTCTTAGTTTTTACGTAAAATGCCTTCTTTTTCTAAAATGTATTATTTATAAGAAATAAAGTTTTTTTGCTAGTTTCCACGAAGTATTTACATTGCCCACATGCGCTTATAACTGCAAATACATTAACAAATAATAGTTAAATAAGTCATTTACTCTACATAACACATTAAATGAACACTTACAATTGAACATTTTTACTTATGAAGGGGAAGTTGTCTTTTGTTTTAAATGCATAGATATTTTACTCATTAATTTTCGAATTTGTATCTGCATTATTTTTCATAGCATTATGTAAAATTGTTGTTTTACAATTGAAAATAGCGGTTTTCATTACAGTTTACATGGTTTATGTCATTTTCAATTAAAAAAGCTGGTTTATTTTTTACTAGATTTCATTTGCGATTCCGTCCGCGCGTTATTCAAAAAATAAATTTATAAGTGGCCTGTCTTCTTTCAGACTATTTCCTACATCTGTAATAAATTTCATCGAGATCTATGAAATTCAGCACAGCAAAACTTTCGCATTTATAGTATTAGTAAGATTTATCATCTTTCGCCTTAACCTATTCCCATAGGGTCGGTGGTTATATTAGTAAGATTGATTTGCTAAAAAATTGAAAATGTAAATAAATACATACAAAGATAGCAGTTATCTAATAAGTTTCAATAGTCAACTTCGAAGTACAAATTCATCAATGATATTCATTTCACATACTTTGAAAGTCGGATTTAGCGTGATTCGTAAGTAACTTTATGGATTGCTAACTAAACTACTTTGACAACTTAAGCTCAGTTGTTGTCGGGAGTTTGTGAAGATACAAACTTATTAACGTGTTTAATATGAAATTTTGATATTCACATTTCTACTTACAGTAAATATGATAATTGACAAGTAAAATCGCGTGCTAAGATCATGTTTTTAATGTATCTCAACAAGTCGTCCATTTTAAACTGGTTACTATCACGTAAAAATAACGTTTTCTTTTTTTTTTTAGTTTTTTAACTGGCAGTACGACATTAGTGTGTTCAATTTAATAAATTCGTTAAATTAATATTCCTTGTATGGAAATAAAAGTTAAACATATTGAAGAAAAGTTTTTATATCGGTAAAAAATTTATTAATTAAAAAATAAAACTAAATAACCAATAACAGTATATCATTATAAAATAGCAGTAACGCAGCACCCCTGTGGTACCCAGCTTATTGTCGTCCTTGACGTCTAGTTTTCGCCACTCTGTTGGTTTGTTGAACAAGTCCCTTGTCACTTACACACGCTACGTCGACGTCGGTCCTGTTACTTATGAAGGGGAAGTTTTCTATTGTTAACAATGGAAAGATATTTTATTCATTTGTTTTCGATTTTGAATCTAGATTAGTTTCCATGGAATTTAGCTTATTGTGACTTAAAAAAATGTGACAAACTTTTGCCAAACAATGGAAGAAGTGATCACACACTATAGGTACAAATACATTAACACCAATACTTTATGAAATCCTGGTACTGGTTCTTCTAGGAAGTCGACGCAGTTTGTGAAAACATAAATATGTAACATTAACAAGGGATTCAATAAATTACAGCAGACGGCAATTATAATGTCGCCATTATAAAATTACGAAGAGCACGTATCATCCATTAAAGTGAGATTTTAAGTGCACCAGCATGTTATATTATATTTCAAAAGTTTTAATGGAAGCCGCCATTTGCTCGGTTAATTTAGAGGTCTGCGGTAACAATTATTATGCGGTATTTGAGCAGACAATATGTATATGTGATTTTTTTATCATTAAACTTAAAGTCTTGTAATCATTACTCTCAAGAAGGCCTTAATATATGAAACAATTATGATAAATTAGTATTAGTTTCATTTAGCTAATGTAATGAATTGGCTCTTAAGCTAAAGGGCGAGGTGTGCCGGTGACGTCACAGCGTGTGTTAGTCAATTACCAAACACAAAGGTGTGCCAGATATTGATCGTCGTCCCGTTTTATTTCTGAAAGAGCAAGTTACAAATGGCTCATTCCAAATGTGTGTCGTGTTAGGTGGCCATCTATAAAATGTTTTATAGGGTTGTTACAAATTTCCTTTTATGTTTTAGTGTTACATTTCTCTCGAATTGTGAATAAATCAAATTAAATGTTATATTATAACTTTATTTTAACTTGAAAAACGTACTTACTTTTAGGTCTTACTTAAATAAAGTACACTGCACGAACAGTAAGAAATTTTTAGAATAAAATTTGCTAACTTAGACAAATTTCATGCGTAATTTTCTTTTTAGTTGATACGACGGCACAATACGATGCCGTGCGCGCCTACCTTAAAGAATTGGACATATCTAGCGGGGTGTGGGTTGGATTGATTAGAAGCAATCCAGAAGGCGATTTTACTTGGACGTAAGTTAATTCAAATTTTATTATTACCATGCCATTTAGAATAATTCTTAAAACTAATGAATAAGGAATTAAACTTTACTATATCAATAAAAGTAAGTTTACGGCGTAAATTATAAATTAAAACAGCGCATCACTTTCACATTTTATTAAAAAAAAAGTTGGATGATTAGAGATTAAACTAATTTAAGACAGTGAAAAAGGTACTATTACCTTAAAAACGTAAGAAAAGCCAAAAACGATATAAAATGTTTTGGTATACAGCGATTACCGTGGCTTAAGTGGCGATGGCTACTGGAGCTCGGCGCCGGACCCGCGCACGGCTCCCCTGTGCGCCGCCGCCGACCCTACTGAAGACTACCGCTGGGAGGCACGAGCATGCGGTGGACCTACAGTCGCTTCTTTCATCTGCGAACTACCAGGTACTAAAATCTATTTAGTCTATGATATCGAGTCAGATGTATAGCTCAATAAAATTATACAAAACCTTCTTTTCTTATCAGTTCCGCAATGGGCACTTGGGAAAGAAGGCTGCATGGTGCGAGCGCTACCCGCCTTGACTATTCTGTATTTACCGGAAAGTGCAGCAGTACAGTTGACTGCTGATTGTGGCCTCGCTGGCGTCAAACGTGTGCAATGCACGGGAAATGTGGTATGACACATTGTTTTAAATACGATATACAATATTTAGGTATATTTTTAAACATGAACTATGTTTACAGAAGCGTGAAGATCTTCTACGCGACCTTTCATGTGCTGAAGAAGTAGAATCCACTTCTTTGAATAATTTAACTTTAAATATCACAATCACTGAGACCACGACATCTACAGAAAACCAAGAACTATCAAGTATCAGTGTCACTGAAGAAAATATGTCAATTGAACATGACAACGGGCATGGCAATTTACCTTCGAGTGTAATGTCTACACCCATTCCTTTCAACGAAAATGTAAGACAATCTACCATATCAGAATTGCCATCGACTTCGCAGCCTATTCATTACGAAATGAACAAAGTTATTTTAGAGAAAAATATTAACTTAAATGATATGCAGAATAACCTTCAAAGCAATGATATACCAAATTTAGTCAATAATGACAATTTTCTTACAAATTATCGAATACAAAAATTGGAAGATGAAGAAAATATGCAGCATAAAAAATTACACGACGAGCTAGCCAGACTTGGCAATTTTGAAACGATATTTACTCAACCAACCGATCACTTTGTACCTCCACTTGTTATGGCAAAAGCTAGGATTAGTGACGATATGAATGTTCTATCTTTAAAAGAAAAACATGCGCAACACTTTGGAATGAAGGATATGATAGAGAAAGAGAATGAGGAAAGTAAAGTAAATTTGGAAGGGGGATCTGAGATTTCAACTGAACCTCCGCATATAACAGAAAGTACGGTAGTATTGATCACGGAAGGAGTAACAAAATTAAAAGATAATGTAAAGAAAAATATATCACTATTAAAAAAATACAAAGACCTTAATACCAAAATTCCCCAGATTTCTAAAAGTAAAACAAAAAAGGTAAACAAAGAGACTATCACAGAAATCACGAACGAGAGTAAACCAACTTTTGTTAAAACACCTTTGGAAATTGCACCAACATCCACATTGGGAACTACAGTCGTAACTGCGATTTATGAAAGTCAAAATGACTCGAACATTGATTTGACTGTTATTTTACGAGAAACAGACGACGAAAGACATTTTAGTCAAGATTTAACTAATGGCACTGATGACGGAATCGTTAAGAACACGACAAGAAATCTAACACAGTTTGTTCACTCTACCACAGAAATTATAGATTCTTTCAACGGAACACAATTAAATGTACAAGAAACACAGGAAAAATTAAACAAAAGTGGCAAAACCTTGGAACAAATAAGCACTAACAGTAGCAATGGAAATGACATCAACATTTCGGAAACACCACAAACTCTGGATTTTACAACTAAATTGCCCATTTTTAAAGACGAAATAATTAATATGCCGACTACAAATTTCAATATAAGTATTCATGATGATACCAACAAAACTGTTTTCACTACTACTGAAGTTATTGCTACAATCATAGATGATATACAAATATCTGGTTCTAATTCTTCAATCGATTTGCCTTCTAACACAGTAGACAGAGCAAATTATACTGAAATAACTGAAAGTTCTCAAATTACTACTAAACCGGAATCACCGATTATAAATTCCGCAAATCAAACTTATACTCCAGATCATGAAACTACTCTGTATCCAGTTTTCAGTGATGCTTTTAACTACACTGAAACGGTAGAAGAGATAGACGAAAGGGCTGGTGATCTCGAAACTATTGACGATTTCCAATCACCTTTACTATCCGGTGCTAACGAACCTTTGCAGAGGCCTAACAGGTCAAGAAGACCTAAGCAACCAAATAGAGTAAATAAATTCAATCCTTTTCGTATTTTAGGTTAAGCCATTCAAAGAAACGTAAACTGCCAATTCTGTACTAACGACTGAACAACCATTGCACTCTAATGTAATTGCATCACATTTATCTACAATTACACGTAGAAGCACTAATCTTAATGATTAACTTTTTTCCAAGTCATAATATTAATATTCCATACTGTTTTGTGTGTTTGTCTCGTTTGAATTTGAATGAGAAAAAACGTCAATTTATGGTAACGATTTAAAAAAATATTGGAAGCTAGTTTTGAATTAAGAATTGGATTGTAACGAGTTAATAATAAGTATCGCAATCAATAAGAGAATGTTCTCACATTATTAGTAATAGTTATGTTCATGAACCATATCATATTAGGATAAGTAATTTAATTATAATTAAGACATTTTTTAAATATGACGACGCACAGTGAGTTTGATAAAATAAACATTAGAGCACAAAATCACGAAAAACATTTAGTAAGAAGAATAGGATTTAAGACTTTATAATCACAATCAAAGTGATTTTTGAGTTCATCATAATCTTATGAAATAAGATATTGTAAGAAATTTATATAAAATACATAACTGATATTGTTGTTTTTTTTTCTCCTATCCTCAGAAAATATTCCTTAGTTTACTTGAATTTTTGGACAAATGTACCAAGAAGTGACAAGACTAGGTTTTGAAATTAAAAGAAATATGTCGATATTACATAACTGAGAATAAAAGCCGTAACAAATTAAATTAAAAAAAATCTATGTTAGAGCTGTTGAGCATGTTCGCAATAAAATATTTAGGTATATATTTTCCCCAGAATCAGACGTTGCCCAAATATATGCCCTAAAGAAAAGCGTAATCTGTAGTTTTTCACATATAACACTACGAGTATAAAATAATTCAGAGTATTATAAAACATAACAATTACGTATTAAAGTTTTTCGGGCTAACCAAGTTAAATCTCATCAACTTAACGTTTACATAGTAAGGGTCCAACAATATTAATTTTACTTATGTTTCAGGCCGGAGGTTATAAGGATCCGTATTATGTTTGATTATTATGAGGGTCGGAACGGATTTAGAAAAGCTTGCTTTCGAAATTGCTTCAAAATTTACCATGTTGTTCGTTAACATAGTAATATTACAAGTACCATTTCAATAACTTAGAAACAAGGTTATAACTTAAAATGGCTTTTTTATTGTTTTATATTTATTAATTAAATAGTGCCGAGGGTAGCGAGGCTGCGGGCTATTTTTTTAACGTTCCAATTAAAGTTTTGTAAATGCAGACGGAAAAATATTTATTCACTTAATGAAGCTGATCTCTCTTTAAGAGCTTATAAATGTTGGTTCGCTTTTAGTCGTAATGAGAAGTCTTGATGAGTGTATTTGTTTTTATTCGTTTAAAGGAACTGCTTTTTAACGAATATTTAATGTTGAATAATTTATGTCTCTGACGAATCACTTAACGTGAAATTAATGGCTTATGAGAAAAATGTTTGTATAAAACACGATTTTTTTATAAATGTTTGCAGTTAGACATAGACATATTTATGTATAATATTTCTACTTACAAACGATGTTATTTACTTTTGGAAATAACTATGTACTGTATTGTAAATTCATTGTTTATCTATAACAAAATGTATGTAAATAGATTACTTTATATGTAAAGCAAAGAACATAAAATGCGAGAACTATGAGTGCTATAAAGACGAAGAGTAATGACGTCGGACGGTCCAGATTTCTATTAAGATTATCGGAAATATGTTTTCCGGATAATCCCTCGTATTCGTAGCGAAATGACGAGACATAAAATTGGATTTTGTTACAATTTTATATCACAACTTTCGACTATTACTTCGTCTGGGGAAGATAACTTGAGTCTTTATTTACCATAAGCTGTTCCCGTGCGGCTTCACCCGCATGAAATTATGAAAATTTTATTTAATCGTTTATATTTGTTAAATTATCAATAACAAATGTCAAAATGACATGACGTGACAAACCTTAGCAATCTTTCTTTCTTGATGTTGGCAGCAACTTATGGTCTCTTTCCCACATTAAGGTTTTTATCCAAACCATTTACCCCCTAAGTTTAATGGCGTGCAAATGTATAGCCTAAAGCATGACGTAAGTGTAGGGCTTCTTGTTAAAAAAAAGAACTATTCAAAATATGCTGTAATTGCTGACATCTTAGGCAACACAGAAGTGTGTGTTTACGCTTTATTATAATAAAAATAAAAAAAATATAGATTTAACAGAACGAGTAACTACTAAACAATAAAAGGATCTTAAAACGTAATAAATTGAAGTCTGTTTTTTGTTGTTAAAGAATAAATCTTGTTGAAAGTAGAATGATTTACCACAAACTATGTAGGTACTATATGTTTAAAGTAATGAACTAGCGCATACAAAATATGCATTTGCAAAATAAATAGAACAGACCGCGGGCTTGTGAATGCAGCTCTTTATATTAACGGGATCGTTTTTAACTTGAAGCTTTTGAAGGTTCTTTCATTAAAACGTAGTGCTCCGGCTTCCGTATTATGATTTAAATGTTCGAGGCAATTAAATTATTAAATTCCATTTACAAACAAAGACTGGATTTTAATTATTCGCTAGCATTTTTAGTGTTTAAATTCACTGTTATGTTGTTATCAATGTTGATATTATTTGCTTCAGGATTTTTGTTATGTTTACAAGACAACCTCTGTAATTGCTCTCATATTTGTTGCTAATTTTACGTGGTTTAAAGTAAATTTTGTATTAAAAATTGTAACATTATAAAAGTTAAATAAAATATCTTAAACTAGATAGCAATAGCTATATGCAAAACTGAATCATTAATCAAATATTATCATTTACTTATTACAAGACGTGATAACATCAATCTTCGTAATTTATGCGACCCCGCATAGTTTCTGAGATTTTAAGACAGAGGTTATAAATTACTCTCATCCTTGGTGCGGAAATTCACGAAAGATTATAAACTACCTGACACTCGAGATTTGATTTTGTTTGGAACCTTCAGGTTCTAGAATACTTTCATAGTTAATTATGTAGGGTTGGGGCGGTAAAAAAAACAGCCGTCTTCGTATAAAGCTTTCTTTTTCACCCTTCCCTACTTTACAAGATAAAAATTCTTCACTATTTTTTTCCGTCTTATTACACGTCTTTCTTGCACTCCTTCCTGCATTCACTCTATCTTTTATACGTCAGTCAAAATCACTCAAATATTTCAACATACAGTCAAATATTTTACTTTTACAGTTAACATGATTAAATTAAACATATTAATATATTATAAGTTTAAAATTTTAGGCTGCAAAAGGGGTATAAAATACTTCATGTTACCAACTTCTATACGAGGAGTCGCGTGGTTTGTAATGATACGTGGAAAAGCCTAATAAATGGGTCATAGGATTAAGCAAAGGTCTTCGCAGACGACTTGTTGGACCGTTATGTGTTATCGGCGACAGTTTAATGGCCTTCTATTAGCCTTAATGAGGTTCTTGGGTTTAACCTTGCAAGATACTGACACACACTAGCTTTAATGTCATATAACACTATCTTAAACCACATGAAGTCAATGATTTACCCTTAGTAACCTTCAGTATAATGTACGCTACACACATTAGGTTTTTACACAACAACTTTTGTAACATAGGCATGCGAAATCTAACGTGTGCGGCCTGCACTTACCAGCTTAATATCGACTTTTGTAATATCGAACTGAAGTCACGAATTTAATGTAGAAAGAAATACTCAGATTTTTTTTAAAAGAATTATTTTTATAATGTTATAGCTTTTATTGTCTTTATAAACTCGTTGAACAAAACCTCCACTAACATCTCCACATCTCGTTATTAACAAATCGAAAACTTTTTCTTGCCAATAAACAACTACAAATATTCAACGTCAAAGATGTTTCTTATGTATTAACAAGGGGACAATAACCATTAACTTATAATAACTGATTCATTAATAATTCTAAAAAGACAGACAGAATGGTAGGTGTGTATGCAGAATATTGCAGCCACCAGTTTTACAATTAGATAATCATATCAAAAGTACGCGTAAATACTTACAATATAACATATATAAAAATTTATCCTTCGAGCCATATCAGATGTCGATCTAGAAATAACTTTTACATTTTTACTTATCCGTGAATACTAAAATACGGTAAGAGGAGCTGACGAAAACAACGCTCGTGTGCGCAGGGAAATAGAAAAGCTCTCAAGCGTGAAATGTCGCCTTCAAATACGTAAACTTTGTATGAAATAACAGATGGATATAAGAGAAAAGTTTGTTCGGTAGCAGACGACTAGGCAATTTACAAAAAATAATATAACTTTCATGTATACGAAAATAACTTCTAATTTACTTTCCTATCAATTTGAGAGTAGACAAGTTCTTTCTAACAGTTTTTATTCTAAATTAAGTTGCCTAACATTGTAACTTTTGGATAAAATAAAACAGACAAATATACAAGAATGTATGGTACATTTAGCAATGCATAGTGAGACTTAGCAATAATACGCTTAACAAGAATGTATTTGGCAGAAAGCCCGCCACGGTATCAAATCGTTAACCGTTTACTATTGTAGCATTTCCAAGTCCTGGACATTAATTTCTGATGGCGAACATGTTTATAATAGCAATAATAGTAAAGACGTGATAAGTGTGGGAAGAAAATTATTTATATTGTAAACAAGCTGTTACTCGCGACTTCATCCCCATTGAAATTTTAAAAAGTAGAAAAAACAGAGCCTATATTACTCATTGATAACGTAGGTTTTTAATGGTGAAAGATATTTTAAAATCGTCCAAGTAGTTTTTGAGATATTTCAATACATACAAAAATAATAATAATCTTTCCTATCTATACTATTATTATAAAGCGTAAACACACACTTTTTTGTTGCCTAAAATGTCAGCAATTACAGCATATTTTTGAATAATTCTTTTTTTAATAAAAAAAGCCCTACACTTACGTTACGCTTTATATTTCCACGCCATTAAATTTAGGGGGTTAATATTTTGGATAAAAACCCTAATGTGAGAAAGAAACCATAAGTTGCTGCCAATATCAAGGAAACAAGGTTGCCATGGTTTGTCATCATGTCGTCTTATTTTGACATTTGCAATTGATAATTAGACACATGTAAACAATAAAATTTTCATAATTTTATGCGGATAAAGTCGCATGGCAACAAATAGTTCTTAATATTAGTATAGATATACGAGTAGATATAAATTAACTTGATATTCGAATACACCATTTGACATGAATTATAAAAATATGCTTTTTAGTTCAATAAATGTGTTTAAAATAATTTATATGAAAATTTCTCTAATAGTCTAATGGTATTTCCAACTTGCCGCTGCGACTAATTAATGTTGGTGCAACTTAACCTGCTATTTGCAGTAAGGGTGTGCGAGCTAATTATAGCCTACGGTGCCCTACATAGTTAAGTCTGCACTTTATTCCCCAAGCTATTTTGTTAAGCGAACCATACTAGAATTACGAGTACGTATCTAACAATGAAACTTTGTTAGTTAATATATCTAATTTATCAAAAAATCCTTTTAGTAGATAAATTAAAACACGTAAGATATCTATTTAAATGTTATTCGTAAATAAATGTATCCTAAATTTCAGATGTCATTTCAAATTGATTTAATTCTTCAAAATATAAAGTTACTAACTGTTCCCGTTCATCCGCATGAAATTATAAAACTTTATTTTATTCTTTATCTTTGTCAAATGCAAATGTCAAAATGACATGACATGATGACAACCTTGCTTCCTTGATGTTGGTAGCAACTTATGACCTCTTTTCCACATTAGGGATTTTGTCCAAAATATTTACCCCCTAAGTTTAATGGCGTTAAAATATATACCCTGAAGCGTGACGCAAGTGTAGGGCTTTTTATTTAAAAAATCATTGTTCAAAAATGTGCTGTAATTGCTGACATCTTAAACAACAAAGAAATGTGTGTTTACGCTTTATTATAATAGTATAGAAGTATAGATAAATGTTTATTTTTAGATATTTTTATAGAACCATTAGACAATTAGTTGCTTATTGTACCCTGCTCATGCAGGGTGGGGACCCTTCGATGTTCAGTTACCGTGACCCCAATCTACCTGCTCGATTTTACACAAACGACAGAAGGGTTAAGGGTGAAGGATAGAAAATGTAGGGTTGCATAACCTTAGATACGTTTCGAAACCAACATTTTACAAAATGAACGTTTATTTTCATAGTTTAAATTTCTAGCATATTGAAGCATAAAACTTTCAAAAAACTTTCAACATTAATTACTTTTATAAATTTTCTCTCACTAAGTAAATTTCAATTCTGTAAGTTCTTTTACATTACTGATGTTTAATTTCTTTATACAGCTTCATCCTTTTTTTAATGATCAATATAAAGGTGTGAAATATTTGAATAATAATTTGTAAGTAAATGTAACGTTTAAGTAATATAAACAGACAACAAAAGTCACTATACAATGTAGTATCATTTCTAACTCGTAATTTACTGTATTACGGACTTAAAGTACCCTTGAAAAACCTCTCTATGTTATTGCTATTTCCATCACGTTCATACAAAAAGATTCAATTTAGCGAACATGTCAAAGACAACAACAGTTTTCAACATGCAACCGCAAATAGGAAACGCTTCGACAAAAACTGTAAACGATTTTTCGATAAAAAATAGCCGTGATAGAATTTCAATTCTTTTTACACAATAACGTTTCAAACGATCCGATATTGGGTTCAACTAAAAAACAAACATCAAGCTTAATCAAAACCGGGTTAACTGATATATTGTGGTATATGCGCTTCTAAAAATGATTAATGTACAATAGATAATAAAAGAAAACCAAGGTTTAATTTTAAAGATAGGGTTGTAACAGAACTCCGCTTCCGCTTTAGCTTCCGTTATTTTTTATGCGGGTTATAACGGATGTTAATTTACGTCTTTAACGCGAGTGAGGCGATTATGTATCGTTTATGCGGCCCGCGCCGGCGTAATAAGTCAACTAACTATAATTGTTATACGTTACATTTGCCTAATAAACTATATCTTATATTTATGTACCAATCTGTATTTTGAATTACCGTGGGGTAAGTTTTAATTTCTTTAATAAATCGCAATAAACATTTCATTATTGACCTCCGCTTCCGCATCTGCTTCCGTTAAAATGACCTCCGTTACAACCCTAGTACCTACGTACATTGGTGTGTTCATTCCCAAAAAAAAACATTTTTTTATCATACGAGTAAACAAATCATTACATTGAAACTTCGCCTATAACAAGCTCTTGGTTTTCTTGCTATAAGCAATATAACAAGAAAAAAGAGCTCGAAGCAAGTTAACGATACGCACTCATAAGCCGCACATGCTACTGAACAATACACGCCGCGTCTCAAGCCGCGCGAGTGGGATTCGAGAGCGGCTCGTGCGCTCCGCGAACCATCCACAATACTCGTTAATGATAACAATCTCTCTTCATTCCACTTATTTGCATGTCACATTTTCTGAGATATTATATAGAAATCCTCGCCTGTATTGTTAAAAATATTTTTTTCAATATTATGTGTGACATTCATCTTAGAATACCGACGAGAACGACCTCTTTTTGTACCGATAATATAATAATAGGGAGAATTGATTGGTCTTCTGCCTACTACAGTAAAGGCGTGGGCGAACGCTTCCAAGAATTTTGGGCTTTATCGAGTCTCCAGTTAGAATACAAGGTTTCTTTTATGCTTAAGAAGTATTATGATAACCTTAATAAAATAAAGCTAGTTTGATTATAATAAATATTCACCCAAAGCCTTCTGCGGGATTCCGTGACAAGCCATTCGTCTGTTTTACTTCAATTATGCGGTACGAAGTTAAGTACATTCTCCGAATTTAATCTTCTCCAAAAGCTTAAAGGATACGCTGTTTATTTCCAAGTATTTAACGACCTGTTGGATTATTCGCCACAGCGTTTCCTGCTAATTTAATTTTGTATAGTATTTTATAATTTCCTCAAGATGTTAAAGTTGTGAATTGCGGCTTCAGTATTTACGTAATGGTATCTACATGTAAGAGGTAAGTTTATTCTGTCGATTTGTAATTTAACTGGCAGTTATGGTCACATATTTTTATTTTTCAAGATCCTAATTCTTTTTTAACTGTTTCAAGTGAAGTTAATGATGATATCTTATTTTTTTCGGTTTAAATTGAAGATGTATTCTTAAAGAGTAATAAAATTGTTAATGTTGAAGTATTGCGGCAAAGGAGTTTTATAACTTCGTTTTATAACATTCTTCTTTAATGAAATTGCGTTTAAAAGAGTTTCGTTCATTTATTGTCGCTACTTAAGTCTTAATTGTTATGTCTGTTTTAACAATAATTGCCATTAGTTGTAAGAAACCTCAATAGTTCGAAATAGCCTTAAAATCTAATTACTCGGTAAAAAGGAATACATAGAAGGTAACCTTTCATCCAAGTAAAGGACATGTCAAGGTTACGGCATAAAAGATTTTTGATATAAAATTTTTTCGGTGAAAATAATTAAAGTCAAGAGCTTTTGGCAATATTTGCTTTTTATATTATTGTACATTTTTGATATTTCTTTAAATCCATATAATGAACAGATTTTTCACTTTGTTAATAATTTTAATTGGGTATTAAATAAATAACTGTGACAGTTATTATAGTTATTCAATTATTTAGTAAGATATATTTACAGACCGACTCATAGTATAAAGTCAGTATTTTCCATATGAAAATTTTAATTACATTGAATGGTTGTCTATATTTAATTATAATAAAGCGTAAACACACACTTCTTTGTTGCCTAAGATGCCAGCAACTACAGCATATTTTTGAATAATTCTTTTTTTTAATAAAAAAGCCCTACACTTACGTCAAGCTTAAGGATATTTATTTCACGCCATTAAACTTAGAGGGTAAATATTTTGGATAAAAACCCTAATGTGGGAAAAAGATCATAAGTTGCTGCCAACATCAAGAAAGCAAGGTTGCCATGGTTTGTCATAATGTCATGTCATTTTGAAATTTTCATTTAATAATTTGACACATGTAAACAACAAAATAAAATTTTCATAATGTTATGCAGATGAAGTCGCACGGGAACAGCTAGATTTGTATATTTATGGACGTTTTCTATATTAAAGTTAGATATCTTTCAAGTACTTTAAAACAGATATTTCAAGAAACTTTTTACTTAAAATTATTATTCCTTTCTCTCCTATGACCCTTTTAAGTGATTACGTTATTCAAATTTCTGCTTAATATTTCAAGGTTGAAAGTAGAAGCTCTTGAATAAATTGTTACTAAAGTCCTGAAAAAAGGTTTCGTTATGTTTTATATGCGTGACTTGTTTACCTGCCCTCTGAACCATTTTATTTGCCTTTTTTCCTTTTTATGAATACATTGTGGAAGTTACGATGTGCGTGCGGTATAGGTTTCCATTAATGCAACATCCATACAAAATTCGTATAAAATATACGTTTTTGTTTGATTTTTTGGAGATAAATAATCTCTATCAAAATTGTACATTTTAATTAACAATAATGATTTAAAAAGAATTCAAATTAGCTCTTTGTATGGAAGTTCAAATACGGCCCGCGGTCCTCAACTAAATAAGATTTTCCCCATAACAGCAATCTCGTTATGCGAGCATAATGTATTGTTTGATATTTTTATTATTAAGCATTTTCCTTATTCACTTGCCTTTACGTGGTGTCTTATTATTTTGGTTTGTGGATAACTTAGATATTTCATTTCATTTTGACTAGGACGGTAAAATAAAAAACTTAAGTAGCTGTAAAGTAAGCTGCTGTCTTAGAATGTAGAAAAAAAAATGCGAAAACATCTTATGAAATCTTTTGTGAATTTCTTAAAGTTGCATTTATAAAAATAGAAGCACATTGAGGCGTGAAGCAAAGTCAGCTGGCGGCTTGCCTGACACGTTCGAGGTTACATTGAAGAAAAAGTCAAGAAAATTGCGCGCCGCCCAAGTCCGCCCAAACCTTTGAATATATAAGACCGGACTAAGCAAAGAACCGCCATTGCATTAAAGAAATTTCCGTCATTTTTTTTGTAGAGGTGCATATCGTACTAACACGTACGTTTTTATGACTGTCATAAAAATTTTAATACTTATTCGAGCCGAGAGCCGACGTAATTATATGCAGATTTATTATTGTTCGATTTCTTTTTACAAGTAATATGCGTGCGCCTGTCATTTGTCAAGTCCTGACATTTAAAAGCAAGAGCCCGCGTCCGCCCAATCAATGCGCGGTGACAACGTCTTATTCTGTATTCAAGAGATACTCTTCAGTTCGCTACGAATATTCACTCAGTATTAAATAAGAATAAATCAAGACTTTTAATATTTTCTTTGTTTTGTACTACTTTCTACTGTAATTAATTTTGTGCTAAAGAAAGTTCAGTTCTGTAAATATTTTTTCACAATTAGTGTTGCTAGACCTAAGTACAATAATGGGTAGATAAAGTCCTGATGATGATGATGAGTGTTGCTATCCTGCTGAACTGGTTTAAGTATTATTAATTAAGCGGACAATAAATTAGTATTTTAATAACACGGCATTAGTTAAATTTGGATCATTTATAAATCCATGATAAAATTATGCGTCTAACGGAAAGATTAATGGACTTCACTTAACTAAACCCGCTTCCGACTAAAATAATTTATTGTCCCCAATCGAAAATCCGCTTAATGAACAGTATGGAAGAAATTTTTCATTAGATTATTAATAATTTTACAAAAATTATGAATATGATTCCATATTTTTAATCTATATGTTACATATATTCATACATTTGATTTGTCGGGACTAAATATAGTTAGATTTTCGTGTTACAGTAGAACCTCGATAGCTCAAACCTCGGTAACTTAAAACCTCTATAACTTCAAAAATAATATGTTCCCTTCCGACCAGAGCCCAAAACCTCTACAACGATCCTTGATAACTTAAAACCTCTTTAACTTAAAATATTTTATGTTTCCCTTGGACTTTAACTTATCGAGGTTCTACTGTATGTTGTAAATTAACATAAATAAATTAATAATTTAGTCGTTATCGGTTAGGTTTAGAATGGCGAAATGAAGTAAGAGGTTATTATTATTTTTTATTCACAAAATTCGTACCATAGATCTTTACAGCATAATTGCCATCGCCGATTTCGAAAACCGAAACAGGCAAATTGTACCCAATGCGGTGTGTCAATATTTTTTTGGCACTAGTGACGATATTAGCTGGAGTCATGCCAAGCATAATTGAGGTTACGTTGTATTGCTTTCTCAAAAAACTCTCACTTAAACGGCGTATTGCCTGTTTAATTTAATTATTTATAATGCGTCCGTTGGGCACAGAGACCACTTAGCTAATGAGTTAAGTCAACGGCCATTAGCGGTTCTAGACACTATGCAATTCTCACATTAAAAAATCAGCCTGGGGTTTTCAAGATATAATTCGGTACATATCAGAAACCATACATATTTGATAGTTTGTTTTTGTTGCACACCTTGCTTGAAATGTATGATCGGTTGCGCCAATACATCTAGGTGACGTCATTTAAGCAGTCTGCACTAAGCAAGCGTTGTTTTTCTCACCATAATTTCAACATAATTAAATTTGAATAATTGATATAAAAGTCGACTTACATAGACAGTTGCAGAGGTAGCGACAAAGAGCGGTCGCTTCTCAAGTAACAAATTAAAGTATAAAGACAATGTAAACTGTAGCGAAACCGAAGACCATTGTCATGAGGAGTAACAAAGGAAGACTAATTAACATCGCCCGCAATTGTCAGCGCATTAACTAACTTTAATATTCTCATTCAATCTACGTTCTACAGTTGGAATTTTATTAAAAAACCATAAATGTGAGATATCAAAGTGAATACAGACATGATAATGTTACTCAAGAACTTACTTGTTACTAAAGGGTTTCGAAGTGCTATTGATAATCTTTGTTAGGTGTTTTAGTTTGTTTTTAATTAAATTTATTTATAGATAACAGTACCTATTAAGCCAATTTAGAGTCAAGTTAATTAACAAATTCCAGCTTAGATTAATCAATATTAATTTCGATTAATTTTACTTAGTTACGTTGTGGATATAATTGACCTAACAATGTGTTCAAAACCTAATATTCATATAGACATTTTTGTAAATGAATTCAAAGAATATCCGTTATACCATCTTGTATAATGAAATTAGCTCGATATCGTATTTTATAATAAATTGCCGAGCAACGTGAGCTTCTAACATATGGAGGTAAAAGAGTAATTGTGCAAATAAATTACACGCTGGGAGAGACAGCGAAGCTTTACTCTAATAGACGTTAAATACGATGGTATGCTTTATTTTTAACAAACTCTGTATTAGAAAATATATAACAATACCTTTAAATAATAGATTATACCATTTTGTATTATTTTTGTGTAGATATAAGCTTGGGAGTCTCTGCTCTGGTAGATATTTCATTAATTATGTTATGTCACATTGAAAGTATATTTTTTTAAAATTGTTTTGCGGTTTTTTAACTAATGTCATAGTCTTATTTCTTTATAATATTGATACTAACAAATACATTAGTTATGACTACAAGTAATTCATTTAAAATAATTAAAGTGCTATTTCATATTTTATTAGAGAAAAGTTGAATTTCTTTTAGGACACAAAATGAAATTTACGATTGCGCAGAGAAAAGCATTTCGTTGAATAAATGTTGACTTTTATTCGTAGGTCGGTCTGTATGTTACTGAAAAAATATTAAAGGTACGGATAATAAATAACAGTTCCCGTTTCTTCCGCACTCCGGAAATCTGAGAAAGAACAAAGAAAATACAGACTTTCTTAAGTAATCTTGCTGTGGATTGTACAAAATTAATTTTATCGGATATTAGCTTTTATTTTCTTTAGAGATTTATTTCTGTTTAAAATGCATTCAAAAATAATTATTTTTCTTGCCCCCAAAATTATAAATTATCTCACAATAGCCGATTTTACTGACGATAGTTGCTTTAGAACACCCACTTTATTAGGTTTGTTCATCATCATTTCCTTATCCTTGTTCATAGCTTTAAAAGATCCCGGACTTTCGAACTTTCGAAAAGTTCAACTGCTTTTTATACGAACTTTATTATATCGAAGGCAGCCAGATAAATCAAGTTGCAGCGAAGCTAGATCAAGTTAACATTGTTTTCTTTTTCTCTGAAAATATGAAAAAAGTTGCAGTATTTTTAACTTGAATAAATTTGCTATAATGTCAAAGAGATATCAATTAATAAAAATAATTATTTCAGAACCAATACAATATTATAGAGTTTTGTTACTAATCAATGCACACAGACTTATTAAATGCAAATGCGTTGCCTACCCTTAATTGACGAAGGAGAAGGAGACGCACATAAAAAGGACATTTCCCCTTCATATGCGTCTCCTCTACCGTCAAATCCAATTTTCCTTTCCATCCTTTCCTTTGGCAATTGCTTCCACTTCACGCCTGTTTTCTGTCTGGTCGTGGTATTACACCGGGCGAGCCGGCCTATTCGTGCGAAGATGTTAAAGCGGGTTCTACCACTGTTAAAAAAAGCTAACTTTACCATTAATTTGGATTACTTTTTGTGTAATAAAATACTAGCTTTAAAATGCTTGTTAATTTTTACATGATAGTGCCCCCGTTATCCCCGGCCCGGTGGCTAATTACTCGCCTCGGCGGCTTCATAAGCGCCGCATTTCACGCTCTCCTACATCTGATGCTATTTTAATATCATAATACTCTATCAAAATATATCGAATTCGACCCGAACGAAATGAGATTATCATCAGAAATTGTATTTGAATTTATATAATTATCTGTACATTTAAATCTACTAAAATATCTCCATTTGAAACAAATGCAATGTAAAATAGTAAATCTGACACAAGATTCTCATACTCGTACTTTAAAGATAAGATAAAGGAATTAAGCCAGCTTTTTTACTATAGCCTTAGTTTAAACTGTACATGTCAAAGTTTTGTTTGCTCACATCAATGTTAACTGTACCATTCGAAACTGGTACATAGATGTAGCGTAACGGTGTTGGAGGATCGCCACGTCTTTGGATAGTATTGAAATTAGGTCGGATATCGAGTACCGGTCTAAAGAACGGTAAGGTTCGGAAAAGTTCCCCGAAGCGGATACTTGCGAGGCTTACCTGCTTGTTCTGCGCTGCGCGTATTTGGTCGTCTTGGTGCATTGTTAGTTCATTCACTACTTAAATTGGCTTAAGTAGAACATATTCTCTTCGTTATCAATTAATCATCATTAATCATTACTGCAAGGTCTTTAGCATTTGGTAAACACAGCGTGACGTCGTGCACTATTAATTCTGACAATATTGCACACGGAAGCCGGCAATGTTCGCTTAATTGCTGCGACATCCACGCGTAATACGCTTCACAGACTGCCAACGGTCAATTAATGATAATAATAAAATAATAATATGTTTAAAAATTGTCATTTTAAACTCTGTTATTAAAGTAATAAGATTGGTTGAGTTATTGTAATGAACAGGTAGAGGTAGACTGAATAAAATCGCGTAAAAGGGGATATGCGTAAGGTGAGACTGAATTCAGATATGACAGTTGTTAGAGATATAAGTGAGCGATCCGCTGCTCGTTTGCCCTCTACTACTATAAAAAAAAATATGGAAGAATTCCTACTCCCTGTTTTGATAATGTTATTAAAAGTAATATTCTCCATTTCCATTATCACAGTATAGTATTTAATTAACAACATAAAAATTACAATCGAAGTCAACAACCAAAATTGTTTTATAATACTAACAAAACGAAACGAAACAAAAAAGTTTAACCAGGATTGGGGAAATCTAATTATGATGAACGAAATTTGAACTCTCCCTTTTTAATTAACTCGTTCTTCTCGTCTTTCAATTTGTAAACACAGCCTTCGAATTGAAATGAAATTTGAACCCTTTGCCGTCGCGTCGTCGGAAATGGACGTACTTCAGTAAATATTAAACGAAATCAACATCACTACGATAATATTTCCCCTTTTCTGGGTAAATTAAAAAAAAAGTCACTCTATGAAGTCAAGGAGAAAAGTCCTCACAGATACAGAGATAAAATAAGTTTATTTCGACACAAAATAAGTTTAAAAAAAACATTATTCCGTTCCAATTATACTAATCTTTATAAAAAAAATAATAATTAGTTAGGATCTATGACAAAGCCGAGGTGATTGTTCTGTAAAATTATAATAAAAACGTTTAATCATAAATACAGGATTATCTACTTAAGTGTTAAGGTTATTTAAATATTTTAACGTTAATGAAGGCTTAAAATAAGCGTCCTAAAAGATTTCCTTACAAAAATCCAATAGTCAAGTTAATTTTGGTCGTTTCTACATTCAGTATAAGGGACTTCTGTTAACATTAATGTAAATGAGATTCAGGACCATGTTGAATACAACGTTTCAATCTGATTACGCATTCAGCGAAACGAAATTACATTCTTAGATTCTTACAATGAAAATATTTCAACAGATTTTGCACAAAGATATGAATATTTTAATTAAAAATCTAGCAAAATTACTTTTTAATTTAAACGTAATTTGAATGAAATCATTTTGAATACTCTAATTACTTTTTGCCTGCGACTTCGCGTTTGTCAATAATAATGTAGCTTTCTAATAGTGAAAGAATATTTGAAATTGTACTAGTAGTTTTTGAATTCTCTAAGTATAATAAAATAGAAAAGATCTTTTATAATAACATATGTAAATAATAATGCCAGCGGAAAATTCCAAATCAGTTGAGGACTGGAAGACAACTGTGGTATTTAATTAATGTTTCAGCTCCACATATTATCAAGTCGGTCAATCTCAGATTTCAAAGTCGGGAACTTGTTCTATTTAGACAACATTCAAAGAAAATTAAATTCCCTCAGGTTTGCGTTTTATGAATTCGCTAGCGTCTATTTGATCTGCTTCCTTCGACTCAAATTGAACTTGAAATTTAATATTATTCATGGCGCAGACAGAACGAAATATATAAATTCAAGTTCTCCGAATTCCTTGTGCAGAGTAAATATCTTATTTCACGGAAATTTTATTACGTCTACCTAACTAGTACGGTTGGTTAATCACGAGTCTCTAAAAGTTGATTCTTGCTTTTTTATTCATCATGTCCAAAGAACTGACCCAATTGTCCCCGTCTTCCCGCTTGAAGTACTTAGAGGACATTGGGGATGATTGGTACATGTTACGGAATCGTTTTTAGACGCATACTAATTCTTTTCTATTGCTGAGGTCTATTTAAGACAAACGATTGGGTCATAGTTCAATGTAATTGAGGGTTTCGACTGTCGTAGTATTCTATATTAATATTCTCATCTCTTTTCATTTCCTTTGAAAAACAGAGTAACTAAACATATGTAATAAAAGTGTCATGGACGTGAAATTCTACACTAATAAATAAGAGGGAAAAATGTAATGCATTGATATAAAAAGTTACAACACGATATGACTAAAGTTGGCTTGTGGTTGGCGTGGAGCCAGCGGCTTCCGTCACATGTGCACAATAGACGTAAACATTGGCAATATAAAAAAAGCTTATTATCACTTACTATAAGGAAAACAAATGAAAACCTTACGTTACGTCTTTACTGATAAGTTAATCTGCTTTGCTTTACCTTTGACTTGTTGGCAGACTTAAGTTTAGAAATTAAATATTCTCTATAACATATTTTTTTTAAAATAACACGCGTTTGTTATTAAACTCCATAGATTTTATTGTATTTTAATTAGATTGATATAATTTTCTTAAATAAGTTTTACAGACATCTTTGCAAAACTTCAATAAATGACCGACAATTTGATAAGTGGACGATTAAGTGCGCAAACTTAAAGTGCCTTTGCATGTTTAAAGTTACGACTAAGTTGGCAGAGCCTCTTTGATGCTGGCGGTTACAAGTCGTCTTAGGATCATAAAGTGCTGACTCTTCACTGGCTTCTTTAAAGTTGAACGTCGAAGAGCAGATTTATGAACATTAATCCTAATTACATTATTTCTTAATTTAGTAATTTAATTTACAAGATTGAATAAAACGACTGAATCGATTCGAATTTCAGGGATTTTTATGAAAGTCGTCAATCATAATCAGACATCGGAAACGTTTTTGTGAATGAAAATTGTAATTTTTTTAATAACGTACGATGAAAATGTTTTATTAAGTATTAGCCTTTTTTTGCGGCTTCGTTTGCCCGGAATTAATTAAAAAAAGTAATCAACACAGCCTATGTTATTCACTTATATGTAGATTCCTAATCACGAAACAATAAAAATCGCTTCACTAGTGTCGCAGATTATTCATTGCAAACAATTAAATTATTATTCTTTGTAATACGACTATAAATTGAGCAATTTAATTATTTATAATAAAGTAAATTTCAGGTATTTCAACATGATAATTTAACTTAAAACGAAGTTAATATTCAAGAGAGGATTAACATCTGTTTGCATCTATTTCAAAGCTAATTTTCATATTAAATTATATTAAAACTCAGTTTAGAAACTAAACACATTATCACATAAACTTAACCAGATAAACAAACTTATAACTAACCTAACCTTACAAATATTTATTTAAATTTAATGTGGGTTTTTAAGCACATTAGATTTTAAATTAAACTTTAGTTTTACATACATTGTGTAGAAGATAATTTTTATTAAATGCTATTCTTTGACAATTTCGAACCGTTCTAACAATATTCTTAAACGAAAAAGAAACATTTTCATTAAATGATATAACTTCAAAACAAAGTAAAGTTGTTCTAAAAACATTGTCATTGTAACAAAGTCGAGAAGCGATATCTGCGAAGAGAATAGCTTTTATGTTGAGTTTAATTTACACAAAGCCTTTCAGCATTAAAGCTTTCATATTCACAAAAGAAAAGGTGGGATGTAGATTAAAGAAAAATAAATTTCAAACGTCACTGTTTTGTGTAAATATTCTCTTAGTTAACTGATTGTTTCTTTTTAATTTCACTTTTTACAACAAATTATTTATTAATCCATACCTTGAATAAATTATAAAATTCTTATAATTATAATAACTTCCAAGGCTAACATCAAATAACACGACATTTTTGTAAGAAATCCTTATTCCCCTTGCTCCTGTTTCCATATCTAATTTTAAGTACCCTCTTAACCTCCTAGTTATTTAGAACGACATAAGGCGCTGTAAATTTTACAGCTTTGCGATAATTCGCATAATATGTAGATTCTGTCATATAAAACTTGTGCCTCGGGAAACTACAAAGTTAGGAACATAACCATAAAGTTCTAAATGTCTATTAATTTTTAATCGCCAATAAAACGGCCGAGTGCTTGCTTGTATATGATTAAGAGTTCTAGAAACTGCATTATTAAGATACTAGCTTTCGCCCGCGACTCCGTTCGCGTGGCATTAAAGAAAACAAAAGTGGGTAGCCTATGTGTTCTTCCAGAGTATCCTCTACGTCGATGCCAAATTTTATCGAGATCCATTCAGCCGTTTAGGCTACAAACTCTAACAAACATCCATCCATCCATCTAAACTTTCGCAATTGTAATATTAGTAAGATTGATATCTAAAAAGTTTCGATTCCGTAGGATTTTAAAAAGAAGTACATTAAATGTTTACAGATAAACAAGAGTAAAGCTACGCTTAAGTTATTTGATAACAGACACCTTTGTTAGTAGAAAAGATTATCCATTCAAAATCACTCAAGATAAGGTTTTGTTTGCGACCGTCGTCCAATATTGACAAAGACAACACAATTGATTGAAAGCGCTTCTATTACGAAAATGCTTTATAAATGTAGATGACAAAATAAATTTAACTTAATTAAATTTGATTAAAATGATTTGTCAGCTTGTGATAAATCAGAAAAGCCTCACGTTTATCCAAAGATCTTGAATCCTACGACAGGTAGTATTATTATTATACACTAGCTGTTCTCGTGCGGCTTCACCCGCATGAAATTATAAAAACTTTATTTCATTGTTTACATTTGTCAAATTATCAATAGCAAATGTCATAATGACATGACATGACAAACCTTAGCAAACTTTCTTTCTTGATGTTGGCAGCAACTTATGGTCTCTTTCCCACATTAGGGTTTTTATCCAAAATATTTACTCTAAGTTTAATGGAGTGAAAATATATAGCCTAAAGCATGACGCAAGTGTAGGGCTTTTTAATAAAAAAATAAAGATGCAAAAATATGCTGTAATTGCTGACATCTTAGGCAACAAAGAATGTGTGTTTATGCTTTATTATAATAGTATAGATATAGATAACAGAAATTAATCAAATATAAATAAACGTGTGTACACATTAGTGAACCATTCGCTAACAAAACTCGCATTTTCAAAACCTTTATCAGCTTACTGAAAGATATAAACGACATGATTCAATTAAATTAATTAAGACGAAACTACTATCGTATTTCTGTAGGCATCGTATGTTAACATGGCGTTTGGTTAGGTTTCAGGTGGCTCTTACAGTAGACCACGTATGTAAACATATACATTGACGTCACACAGCCTTGCTCACGTTATTGTAACAAATGAGAGTCGGTGGTTGGGCGAAGTAACGAATTTGTGTCCGGGTTAAGGCTCACAGTTATGAAATACTAACCAAGGGAAGGTCTGCATTTAGTTACATAATTTATTTTAGATTCGATAGCTAATACCCTTATTCGGAACATACTAAACTCTTTATAACGTTAATACAAATACTCAACGTATATTTAGGATAGAACTCGTTAATAAAACATCGTTAATCCCGTTAAACTATTTTGCCAAATATAGTCCGCTGTGAACCAAAAATTCCGACCTGACCGAAATATTAGAAGTAGGTCAACGTATCTATTCTGTGGCAGTTCTCAAGCAAACCATTAGGTCGCTATTCTAGCTTGACATCGCCGCTGCCAAGATTTATTGTGCCCCGAATGGAAAATTTTACTTTACATATTTGGCGATATTCTGACGTAATAACTATTAGCGTTGTATAAATATACCGAAGTTGCGTCTATTAAATTGAAAAACACCAAAACTCCTTGCGGTTGAAGGATAATACAATAAAATACTAATACATAGAAGCCTTTAGGACAGTCTGAAAAACTACAAAAAACTAAAGTCTTAGTCCCATGTTTGAAATGTAATTATTCGTCCCTAATAAACCCTTTAAGATCATCTAATCTAGTCACGTTTAGGCTCCTCTGAACTTACGATCATAGTCTGGTTTCTAACGGACGTGACTTAATCTTACGTCTCAATTTCTCTCATTCTAATTCCAAATTAATCAGTTTTGGTTCCAGAATGTTCTTTGCTGTATTTTGTTTTCTTGCTATCAAGTCCTTACTCCTTGACCTTCCAGATTATATAAATATTATCAAGAATAGTTAATGACGCCAATGAACATGAGATCCTAAGATTATGCGCCAATGTTGTGTAACGTTTGTCGTGAGGAATTAATATTTGGTTTCTGTTTGAAATGTAATTAATTATATATCTACTTTGATCAGTAAATTTAAATCGTACTTATCTAAATTCAATCTACATCGACTTGTTTAAGTAATAAAATATCAGCTTTCTGGAATTCATAAATTTCGATCTGCATTATGAGAGTTTTCAAAGATATAAAAATGTCGAAAATGTTATTTCAACTTTCTATATTTTTGTTTAATCAAATACGTTTTCAATTTTACATTAGGAGTTTTGCTATCTATTTCGTGAGTTGAATATTTGAGTTACATTTTATATAAAATGTTATATGCATTTTAGTTTCGTATTAGATTTATAAGAGTAGACAACAGATAATTTCTCAGCAAAATAACGCAGTTATCACTTACAAAATTTGAAAGTCCTAGGCGAGAATCTTTATAAGAAATCTTATCTTAAAGGAAATCTCATTTCCGTTAGGAGCAAAGCGACGGGTTTTTTCATATCTTTGAAAACAGACACGACTCGATCTCGAGGCAATAGAAGAACATGGAATACAAAAACAACAAATATATAAAAATAAACCAAACACCTTAGATAATTTAAAACATGTTATATATTTTCAAGTAACATTCATTCATTGTCGATACTGACAAACTTCGTTGTAAAGTAACGACGTCTGTCGATATGAAATTCTATTGCTGGAACAATAGTAAGAAAACATATTGTTGGACACCGACAGTAAACCAGACGTGATAATACGTGAATACACTTTTCCTTTTGTTCAACCATTTTACAAGTTCAACGTCCGTAGACGAGCTTTATTTACAAAAACGAAAGCTATTCTTGGAACTTTTTACGCGGAGAATACACGAAAGTGCCCCCTAGAAGAGCATCGGATTAAACTTTCAAAAGTGCCAGTCATATTCTCTTTGTGCGTTCAACTTTCTGCACGTTTTACTTTTGCTAAAGCAACGCAAATTATCGCAACACAAAAACAAAGAAAAACGATACCTTTCAGCTTGGGTTATTATTTTAAATAACATTTAAATACGTTATTAATTTTGTTAAGGTTCTTAGTAGATTAATTCATTGTTGGATAGTACTTTGCATGTAGTTTTTTATTACGAGTAGTTAGCATTTTTTCATAATATTTACAAGGTGAATTCTCAAGCGTATTAGGGCTCACAATATCTATGGCATACGCATATTTTATTTTTTCCTTTTAATTTAAAAACCTAGCATAGTTTTGTCATAACATTTTTAATTGAACTGGAAGTAGTTGTTGATCAGAAATGTTTTTAACAAACATTATTACTATGCTAGCAAAGCCGAGGGCAATTTCGTTCGCCAATAGAGACCCTCGTCAAAATACACGCCTACGATTTAATATAATAATATTCTCGGAATATTCTATCAAGTTTGATGTTCTCCAAGTTATTATTTTTATGTATATCGTCTAAAATATCTTCTTATTTCTTCTTCTATAATTTGTTATAAATATTATGACTATGTTTTGTGCTTTAACAGTAATAATAGGACACATTATTGGTATTTTATAAAATTTAACCCTACCGATGGAATTAAAGGTGGAGATATAACTTATTTATTTATAAAAAAATTACTATTCTACAAAATTAATGTAATATTGTTACTTTCCGATACATTTTATTGTATCTCTTAAATGAACTTGTATTTGAAGATAAAATTTGAAACTCTATGGTTGGCATAACGCGCTATGGTACATATTGCTAACAAAAATGACACTATTATCTCAATAAAGCATTATACATACTGGCAACAGAGATGAGACAAGTAAATCGGAATTTATGCGGTTGAGACCCTCGTCGATGTTGTGTCGCCGACATTAATCCGTTATTCAAAACGTTTTGCATAACCTGAGTTGAGACACGAGATTTAGATATGCTTTGATATTATTATTTTGTAAGATATTCATGGATTAAGATTCTTCAGTATACTCATAGAATTCAGAGTATTTTAGTGGTTAAGCTTACCTATACTTCTACACTTAGGGTCTCGCCTTGCTATTTTAGCCACTGTAAGTGCAGCATTAAAAATTGGAGGAGGTTTCTACCCGTAATATTATTGTACAACATATGTTGTAATATTTGTGTATGGAAATTAATAAAGCTAAATAAATAAATAAAATAAATGCAGCATTCGGAGTTAATTCCATAAAGTATTCCGCACGATTGTTTTATACACACACATTTTACCATTTAACATATAAAGAAAAGTAAGTTAATATGAAAACATTTATGATTCAAGTTTCTATTTAAACACTTAGTTAAAAAATGTTTTTAAGTAGGTCACGCTACCCGCCAAGCATACTCACCAAGTTAAAGAGGCTTTCGGACTTTTAACGTTTACTTTGATGTTTAAATTTTACTAGTGCGTATCTAAATACGTTACAAACAATACTTTTTTTATTTAGCCTAGGTAAATGTCCACTAAATTCATTGACAGCAAAAGGTCGGCAGTGTTTTTTTTAAATTACCGCAGTAAATTTAAAAGGTATTGATATTTTTAACGGAATATTCAATCGTAAAAAAAAGACGAGTCGTATTTATCGAGGACGCAGTTGTTTGCCACAGGTTTTATGTGCCGCCATACCTGCCTTGCCCATATCAAATATTTACATGGGGAATACGGCACGCGTCTCGTACTAAAATGTGTCACTCCTTCATAAAGATTCCTATAGAAAATGTTAATTTAAGTCTAATGTTAATTGGTTTAAGCAGAATTTATTAAATACTTATATGACAGAATTGCATTGTTTACTTAGTTGACATAACTTTACTTCTATGATATCGATAAATAAAGAAGAAAT
Source organism: Papilio polytes (assembly GCF_000836215.1). Classification (NCBI taxonomy): domain Eukaryota; kingdom Metazoa; phylum Arthropoda; class Insecta; order Lepidoptera; family Papilionidae; genus Papilio; species Papilio polytes. The sequence continues at coordinate 620,700 of NW_013525102.1, read as the reverse complement.
CAATGATAGCTCGAACACTTTTCTTTCTTTTAACAATAATCTAGTTCGTATTCCCAATGATGTCCATTTTAGTTAGGTATAAGATAAACTTAAATTTACGATAGTCTTTACATTAAAGCAAAAGGTGGCAAACGAAGCAGCAATTTCATTTCACCAAAAATTGTGAAGTGCCACAAACTATTCATTCCAAAGGCACATACAAGTTTCTGTATAAAATAATGTGCAGCTGTACACGTATATGGCATTTATCCTACAATCAAGAAACCGCACTAAACGTTCTATCAGTGTCATAGCTAACACATGCCACTGATTGATCGATATTGATGGAGTGATTTGTTGTTTAATATTAATTCATGCTGATTTACCTTTGTACACTCGACGTAAAAAGTAAATAGTACCTTAAACGATTTCAATTTTATCCAAATTATTGCGGCCTTAAGTATATAATAATCTATAAAACTATGGCAAGAAACTTCCACCTATTATTAGAAATAACTACCACTTCCGCCCCGCCCGCGACTCCGTCTGCGTGAAATAAAAAACAAAAGCAAGTACTCAATGTGTTCTTTCAGACTTTGCTCCACCGTTCTAGATCCGTTCCGTTTAGGCGTCTCTAAGTGTGTCCATCCATCCATCCATCCATCTAAACTTTCGCATTTATGTCATTATTAAGGTTACAAGTAGATGTGTTAAAACAAAGTCGTATTTCAGCCAGCTGTATTGTCTCTGTCAACACTGAACGAATGCAAACAACACTGTTGTAATTGATTTTAAATGGATTCACTTTCTAGGCCAACGCCGCGCCGGAGACAGATGGTCACAGTTTTTAGTACAGAATTTATTTCTAACGAATGACAATCGACATTTGTAAAAATACACATATCATTGGCCATCAGAAAAGTATTATAACACTTAAAAATTTCATGTTCTATTTTGCACCTCTGGTTTTAATACAAAAAAAATCCGTTATTAAAAATATAGTAATTGAACTTTGGCGCGGAGTATAATCTTACTATTATTATAAATTCGAAAGTCTAGATGGATTGAAGGATATTTGATAGAGTTTATAGCCTGAACGGCTGAACGGATTTCGATGAAATTTGTTTCTCCAAGAACGTATGGGTTACTCTTTATTTTTTAATTTCACGCAGACAAAGGCAAGTTACTATTATAAAAGAAATAACGAATATTACATTTGAAATATGGCGTTATTCATCTGTATTTAGCGTTTCCTGTTATTTGTGGCCGCTATCAATTTGTTTCGACGGTTGTTAAAGCTCCTGAATTATTTATTAGCAGTTGAATATTGCCAGTTGTGATGTTAATGCTAACAGTCTAATTGAAGCGTTAGGTTAGTACATTGTCAAATCCCGTTAATTAGGACCATGAGTTTCCACTGACGAAACAAGGTGCTATACAATAACAATAAAATTATATTTAACAGCTTATAACTAGAATCAAAGACTGTATGTATTGAATATTACGATAATAATATAATACTAACCAGAAAGCGCTTCAATCGGCTTCTTTATAGCTTTCTGATGCACAAAAATGAGTTACATATTTCTTCACAATACAAGAGTTTTTAAGTTCCTGGTCAGGGTATATGCGATGTTTTACAAGGTTTTATTTTTAGACGAGCATGTCAAACTCAACTCGCTAAGCGAATGTCAATCAAGGCGAAGGAAAATCAATATTGACGCTGTTATACTGAAGCATCGCACTTACCTCCCTCTCATGCTGACACTTACACAAATTGATTTAGGTTAACATATTTTTATTATTCACTCAATACGGAGCGTAAATTTACACTGCCAAGATATGTTCAAAAACGTAGTTATACTCACACAAAAAATTATAGATGGCAATTTTTTTTTTGTTTATAGTTATTTAACAATTTTGTAAACTCTTACAATGTCATTTTCTAATGAATAAACTCTTCTGATTGAGGACAGTATTTTTTAAAAGAAATATTTGTTAAAATCTATTAAAAAACTAATTAACAAAAAGAACTAATTGAAATAAGAATTTGAAAGTAGAACTTGGTCTTTCATTCAGTCTGCAGCGCCTTAAGCAGTGAACTAAGTTGAATGCAGAGAACCGTAGCTCATTAAACTGGAAAATTGCGAGGATTCCATGAAGATGAACGTAAATAGGGAAAAACAAAATACTGTTGGCGCAGCAAAATAAACAGATGAAATCTCAAACCGACGACTTCATTGCAGTAATAAAAGTTTTCATCTCAAATTGATAAGGAAAGTAATAAAATAGTAACTAGTAGTAAGTTTATTAGTTTACGTATATAATTGCAGAGTCGCTATTTGATCAGTAACAAACACCCTTAGTTTGATTTCGTATATTAAACCTACACTAAGGGAACAATTAAAACAAATTAAAACTAGCACTAAGACGGAAGAACCCTGGCTCCTACAAGACGGGCCTAGAGCCTAGTGTAGGAACCAGGCGATCGACGACAATTGTATTAAAAGAAATTTTGTAACTTTATAAATAAATCTTTTTAAATCTTTTTTAAATCTTTTAAATTACTGTGAAGAGTGCGGCATATAGTTCTATTAAAATTTCAATAACAATTTTAAGTTACTTGGATCTTTGAACATCTGTGCCACTGTTGGTGTGCTTATTGTAGAGTAGCCGAAAGCTAAAATCAATATTTTCATTACGTTGCTGAATTGTTACTAGATACACAAAAAAAATGTTAAGCTCAAATTTTTTAGGGATTCGTACAAAATAAATACGATCAGCCAAACTTTTATATACAAAACACAGTTATATTTTTTATTATTAGTTAATATATTTAGAAAATTAGAACACAACTGATGTTTGAAAAATAATTTACTAAACATTGTATTAAAACTGAAAATAATAATCCTAAGTAGTAATAATACATTTAAATTTTTGAATGAGGAACATGACAAAAACATTAAGAAAGGATAGAGGCCAAAATTCAGGCAATTCATAACTGTATCAGAATTGGCAACGATTTTCTAAACAACTCATATTTATTTTATTGCGCATTTAAGCGGCTTACAGTAAATTGTCATCGTATAAAGGCTATTGCCAAAAGCCAACACATTATTAGGTCTACTATTCTCATATTTATTTGGGGAAATAAATATATATTCTCTATTGCCATTTTAGTTCTGTACCTTTTATTTAGTAAATACTAAAAAAAATGTTTATTAACCCTTAACAAGTTAGAGGCGATATTTTCACCGCCATGATTTTTTAAATTACTTTTTTGTGATTTTCAAAAAAAGTAAAATTAGATTTTTGTTACAAATAAAAAATACGTTTTTTGTACTACTATTTTTGTAATAAATATAAAAACTTGATTTTCGCAAAGTTTTTTATTTGAAATACTACCAAAACTAAATTATTATATATAATTATAGTAAGAGGATATAATCAGACCGGTAGTATAGACAAGGTAGATTTTCGAATCATAAACTTTTAAACGTCTAAAAAAGGTTATTACGATTGAGGACAAAAAAGCACAGATAAAAATTACATACTTAAATACAATGTATGATTTTCTTTACGTTTTAATAAATGTAAAGATCAAATTAAAAGTTAAAATAGAAACCAGATGACAGCGGTGCTGCGGTTCATTGTTCATTGTAACAAAGGATGCCTAATTAATGTTTCCACTAAGTATCTTAATTAAGAGGTTTAAATGTTCTGTCCCTTTTATAAATGTTTCATTTTAATATGAATTATAGACATTCATAATTTAACCTCATATATTTACTCTATTAGACTTAAAGAACTTAAACATTTTACTATAAAAGTTTAAACATCAATTTGTATTTATTGTAATTAACAAAGTTTGTTATATATCAAATACCATAAATAAATAAAAAACAAAACTCGAAAAACATTTTAAATAAGATTAAAAGTCTGTCTCACCACTGGCTGATAGAGGTTCAGATAGCTTAAAAGTGACGTCACTGCCAGGTAAACTACCAATATCCGATGTCTCCATCACATATTTTATACATTGACTTGTAATCTGACAAGTTACAAGAATTGTGGGACAGGCCCTTAAGTTAATTAAAATCCTCAATGTTGTATCATTATTATTTTACGTAAATTAAAATAAATGATAAAAAAATCGTATGCTTGCATTTACATAATTAACCCATATACCTATATAGTGATCTTAAGCAAGTAATGATAATTACTATTTAACTACATGTCATCAATATTGTTTTAAATGAAATACATTCCGATCATAAAACGCTTATCGGTAAGATCGAGGCAATTCATTACAGTGAATATGGCATGTTTGGGCCCAACTCGTAGCTTGCAAACGGCGATATAAATCCCAATGTGATTGATTGCCTTGCGCTAAATTGTTCTCAGGCGATAACTTATTGCTGTGATTCTGTTCAACACAATAGGCATTATACGATCGTGTAAAATACACTTTACAATGGCGAAACCGCACGCCGCTTTTGTTGGACGATGAATAGGCTAGGATATAGCTAGATTGACTGACAACGTGTTACTAGACAGTTTATTGACTGCACAATGAATAAAAAATGCACTCAACTAACACTAACCAATTAAATATCGTACTTTTTAATTAGTAGTACGAGGGTTGCTTTTAAGGGACTTCCAAAATGAGAAGGTTCTTAATTTATCTGTATTTTTACCTATTTGACAGTGGTAGAGCCCGCTTTAACATATTCGCACGAATGAGTTGGCTCGCCCGGTGAAATACCACGACCACACAGAAGATAGGCGTGAAGTGAGAGCAATTCCGCGTTTCGTCTGATGAGTGTGGTGCTGGAGGCCCAATTTTAGTCCCTTACCTGTTCCAACCTTTTCTTATAAGGTAAGGATTGGATCGGAAAGTGGATTTGACGGTGGAGGAGACGTATAGGAAGGGGGAAATATCCTCTTTATGTGCGTCTCCTCCTCCGTCAATTTATAGTAGGCAACGCATCTGCAATTGCGAATGTCTATAGGCATTTCGCCATAGGCGTTTCGCCATTTTGGCGGATTTCGGAGTCCGCTTGCTCGTTTGCCACCGTATTCTATAAAAAACCTAATTATCGTTTTTATTACTTCATATCCCCAATTACTGGCTGGCCTGTCCGATTTTTATTTTTTAAAACGATATGTGATGCATGTCATTTTTTAAATTATTAATACCAGCTAGACATTTTACACTCAGTGTGGACTTATATTTTTAATAACTAGTATTTATTAGTTGGTTTATACCATCTTAGGGTTGCTTGGATCCTTGGATTGGTAATTTGTGATGTATGAGTTTTCGTCGTATTAACAAATAACTAGGGTGGAACCCTCCTTGCGCCGTCAAGAGACGTCATAACTGACGTCTGCCATTCCTTGAAACTTATTGGATTCCTTATGATTTATGAAGATTTATGCAAACAGTAGAGTAATTTGTTAACAGATCCTTTGTCATAAGCGTAATCATTCTTACGTACGTCGTAATATAAGCTATTCTTACAAATATGTTAGTCATTTATCATTTTATAGTAAAACGTTAACTTATTAACTAAAGGATTATATTTCAGTAAAATTGTCATTAGAATTTCATATCTGACTATCATTAAATCATAATATTATTATAAATGCGAAAGTTAAGTTGGAGGGAATGATGTTTGTTAGAGTATGTAGCCTAAACTGCTGAATGGATTTTGATGAAATTTGGTATAGATGTAGAGGGTAGTCTGGAAGAACTACTATTGTAATTAATTATTTACGGCTTACTCACGTATGCTTTTGTTTTGCCGGTGACGGCACCTACTAATTTAACTAACCCTAAATTAACTACCTAGACCCTAAATTAAAAACCTAATTTAACTACTATTGTTTTCTTTTTTAATTCCACGCAACCGAAGAATAAAAACTAAAAATCATGGATATTTTCTGTTCATTTTGTGCGGAATCTATACACATACGTATGCAAAATCGGTATTTCGAAGTTTTACGTTTTCCTCGAAGTGAAGCTATTAGAACTTGTAAGATTGATGGGCGTTAAAAGTTGTGCAATCAATTTTTGCTAAACGAATTCTTTTCTCGTTACATTAGATTTAAATTAATAAATAACTAATGAATAAGTAATTTTAAATTTATGTTCCTCTTCGAAATAGAATATTAATTCAAAGTTATTTAAATGAAAACTGTAGTTAAGGATCCTAGAATTGAAACTAAGGAAAATCTTGTTTGTATTATAAATGCCAAAGTGTACATAGATATTTGTAAGAGTTTGGCGCCTAAACTGCTAAACAGATGTTTGGCAATGATGTAGAGCAAAATCTGAATATAGGCTACTTACTTTTATTTTATAATTCTCCGCGGACGAAGTACGAGGACAAAGCTAGTATACAATAAAAACATTATACATAATCGTAAAAGAAACTTAAAACAGCCTTTATTATTTACTTGTTATTGGAATAGGTACAGGTAATTTTTAAATGTACGTAGTGATAGGATTGCCGAGGGAGTAAACGACACGAAACATTAACCACGTAAACGGACCGAACACAACAAATGAACGTTTCTGCTAACAATGATTGTAAAAGATTTTTTACAAGAATTTATAACAGAAAAAAAATATAAAATCTGGTTAAGTAAGTAAAATTCAGTTTAAATTGGATCGTCCATGATAACAAACATGGTCTAGAAACAATATAATGACTGCAACATAAAAGCCATCGACAGTAAATAAATCACATTAAATACTTCACTGCATATATTAAAGAGTAACAATAAATCTTTTTAAGCTTGATTTTAAAATATCAATTTACTTAAAATGCACTTCATACCAGACGGAAAATAAAAAATAATCTCCAATAAAAGGGAATCAATTAACTTCAAACAAAACAAAATTAACTTCAGAGCCAACAAATCTCGTAAGATCATTGGCCCCGAGCAATTAATTTGAAAAAACTTTATGTTGCATTTAATTTTTCTATCTCTGATATAATTTTTAAGGTTATCTGCAAAAAATTAAGCTGCTAAAATTCTATTAAATAATGCATTTTGCTGCCTTTTTGCTTTTTGTTTACTATATATTGAAATAGTAACTTAACATTTTTTTATAAATAACTCTGTACTTAGTAAGAATTTGAATCCTATTCGAAACCGGAAATATTAAAATAAATAAAGTCCTTACGTTTTTATGTTACAATTTCTTACACATGTAAAGCTTCCTATTAAACTAAGAAATTGTAACTTTAATTAAAAAAATATGTAACATAAATGTTGAAAAATACAGTCGGTAAAGTGAGTTGGCAAAGGCTCATAGAGTAAGCGAGGCTCGAGAGAGGCTGCGCTGGGGCCCGGGCTTTGCTTTAACGCGACATAAATTGACCACAGTAAGTGTTCTTTCCCCTACTAATGATCCACTTTATGCGACCCACAAGTTAAATAAAGTGAAATGAGAATACAAGCTCTCGCAAATAGGTCAAAATGTTTATTTAACAGTCTGCTAATATTAAAATAGTACAACAAAGTATTTAAATTCAATATAATTTACCCTTTTTAGTAATAGTTGAAAACTGGTTATTTTCGTAGTCTAACTATTATTTTTTTATGTTTAAAAAGTGTAAATGCAATCATATTTTAAAAACAAATTTTCTTCTATACATTTTTTTAAAATTCTTTACTTCTAAGCCAAGGTAAGGCTTTTAGTAACCAAGTATTTCTTGTTAATTAGCAAATTAAGGTCCACTTGCGATAGCTAAATAACACATTACTTACTGCGTAGGCGCAGCGACCCAAAGTGGGTCTTGGCCCCCGACACGTGAGGGCACTCTCTCGTGTCGGAGGTCAATAACATATTAAAACCACATAAAATACTATAGAGTAATTACTTTAAAAACAATCTCCATTGGCAAATACACATTCAAGTGACGTAGCCGTAAAAACGTTTTATGTGCGTGATGGCAATAAATCGCATCCAGAGTGCGTGATTCGCGCGGGAATTGCAAATAACCAAAATAATATACGAGTAACCATTACAACGTCAGATAAAAACAACACACATATTGGTATTTATTATGTACTTTAATCTGATATCTCAAATAATTACTAATACTGGATTATATTTATGATGCTGAAGCCTTGTCCAAATGTTTCCTAGACTCCTTGTTTAGAAGATTAACCTTGGCTAGTGTCGATCTTATTGACATAAATTAGGCTAGTTCTACTTTTAGTACAATGTTTTAATCCTATCGAATTCTCGCCTATTCAAACTACATTGATCTTTGTTTTCTTATGAAGAAACTAGTTTAATATTTATTTTGACTCTTGTTAAACTGCGAAGGATATCTGAATTAACGCAACTTTGTCTCTACACTTTTAAGTATTCATTTAGCTGCAGACTTAAATGGTGTGCCTCTACCAACCTGCTCCGACTTTAAGTACCTCGGTTCTCTAGTCCAGTCCGACGGTGGCGTTGACCGAGACGTAAAAAGCCGAATAAATGCAGGTTGGATGAAATGGCGACAGGTTACTGGTGTGACTTGTGATCCAAGAATGCCTCTTAGGCTTAAGGGACAGATCTACAAGTCCATCATAAGACCTGTCGTATTGTATGGATCTGAATGCTGGGCCACCAAAGTTGCGGATGAAAGGAGATTGCATGTGGCTGAGATGCGTATGTTAAGATGGATGTGTGGTGTGACAAGATTGGATAAAGTTAAGAATGTGTACATTAGAGGAAGTTTGAAAGTAGCGCCAGTGGTGGAGAAATTGAGAAGCAAAAGGTTAGCGTGGTATGGACATACTATGCGACGAAATGATGGGGACATAAACCAGAAAGTGTTGAGATTGAATGTGGATGGCTACAAAGGAAGAGGAAGACCGAAGAAAGTATGGATGGATTGTGTGAAGGAAGATATGCTTAAGAAAGGAGTGGATTCAGATATGACGGCTGATAGAGATGTATGGAAGAGCAGCACATACTGTGCCGACCCTCCATAAGGGATAAGGGCAAGTGGATGATGATTTAGCTGCAGACTATTAAAATAAATTCCACATAAACAATTATATTTACAATAATTTAATATAAATTTGATATAATGCTCCAATAAATCACAACCGTATAATATTTAATTATTTTCATAATTGGTTTTGAAGCTCTCTTTCAACTACGTTTATAAATTTTTCCGGTATTAAATATTCCGCGGCGTAACTCAATGTCGGATGAAAATATATTATGGAAATGTAAAGTAAAATAAGTGCTCTGCCTCGTTTGATGAGATTCAAGTAGATTCCTATCTCGCTCTTTGATATATACGTTTTTATTTCCAATTCGAACTTTTACTTAAAAAATTTCAAATCAGAATACAAAAAATTCCATTTTTTTTTAGAAAGTTTTGTTTATTTGGATGATTGATACGCCTTAAAATCCTCACAATAATTGAAATATGTTTTAACTTCTGTATTCGAGTTAGTGTTATGAAAATGTAATTATCTAAAAACACATTAAAACACGGCGCGCCTAGAAAAGCTGATTAATGTTAAACAAGCTTGTAAATACATTGCGTCTATCTGAAATCAGGGTGAATTATTACAGGCGTGCGGTGAAAGTTATTGCTCTCAGTCACGCAAAGAGCGTGCCCTTTAAGTGGAAACTGATGTACCGTGTGAATATATTCTCTTACTGTTTTACACTCAAAAGTAAGACATATCTCCAGGCTTCCTGAAGTAAATACTTTGAAGTCGACACACAGATCCATATATCTTTATAACCCAATGCTTTTATAAGAAATGTAAACAATAAAAATCTTTGTTCACTATCGTCGATCGTTCTTAACTCCCTGTTAGACACTAATGATTTTTACGTAATTTTCTGCAAATTTTGTAAAACAAATTTACAAGCAATAGAAAATTATTTAATTAAAAAAAGAAAATTTTCATACATATAGTATGCAATCTGTGCTTCGCTAAATTTGAGTACATACTTAATATTAAAATTCCTTTTTAAAAAGTTGCACTCACATCTTGTCAGAGTTTCTAAACTTTCTCCTTACAGTCACATACATGAACGTAATGACAGAACTTTTGCACTTTAAGCTTTTAAGAATCATATTTCTATTTCTGGATAAAGTATTATATCTTCAGTACCGTATTGTTTTAATACTTTGATATGATTTACAACATAATCTATCTATATCTATATTATTATAATAAAGCGTTAACACACACTTCTTTGTTTCCTAAGATGTCAGCAATTAAAGCATGTTTACGAATAATTCTTTTATTAATAAAAATCCCTACGCTTACATCACGCTTTAGCCTATATATTTTAACGCCATTAAACTTAGGGTGTAAATATATTGCATAAAATCCTAATGTGGGAAAGAGATCATAAATTGCTGCCAACATCAAGGTAGCAAGGTTGTCATCATGACATGTCATTTTGGCATTTGTAATTTGACAAATGCAAACAATAAAATAAAATTTTCATAATTTCATACGGATGAACTCGCACGGGAACAGCTAGTTAAGTAATAATTTCAATAAAACATCAGCATGGAAGTTTAACTAAAGCTTGACAAAAATAAGCTAACTTTTCAACATTTTCTAGAGCATTTGACAAATTCTGCTTTACATGTTTATGCGTTTATTATAATTGGCAACATTGAAAACACGAGTAATACTCATAGGTAGGAATAATCCGTCGCAGAGTTGAGATAACTGAACGGCAAAGGTAATTTAGTTCGGTTCGTGCTCGCTCCGAGCATGATATCGCCGCGAGAAAATTCCAATATTGGCGAGATAACTGCCTGCCTACGAAATGAATCTTTACCGTTTGAATTTACCAAAAATTACTTCGAACATATATGCATGTGCCTTGTTCTTAACGTTGATTATAAATTGTATCTAGGTTTCTATTTAATTCATCTATTATTTTTTGCTGACACGCTTGACTACAATTTAAAATTGAAAACGTAATTTCATGTCACAACTGAGCGGGAAAATGAAATGAGATGAGTCTGACGGGGCGGCAGTCAGGAGGGATGCGAGGCTCAACTCAATTATGGGACAAATTAAGCGCTAAGCTCTCGCGGTGACGAAACTAAATCAGACCGCCTGCAACTTACGTTTATATTACGTGTTATTTTAACCAATGAAGTTACTTAAACATCTGTCTATATCTATCTATACATATAATAAAATTGGAGTGTCTGTTTGTAATATTAAAAAAATCCAGATTTCGGGATCATGATGTATTTGCAATGCTGATACGAAAATCGCATTTTTTTTTATCTGTCTGTCTGTCCGCAAGCCGCATTTGTACCGTGAATAACATCTTTCGACTGCATCGTCAATATCAATCTTAACAAATATTAAAAAAAAAATCTCCACAACAGCTGCGCCGATTTCGACTGGTCTTTCACTGGAGGGTCTCTGACATGGATAGGCATATTATAGGCTACTTATTTTTTAATTTCGCGGTGTCAAAATAGCGTACCGGGTGGTCCAAGTTTGCTCTAGCAAAGTTTTGGGCGACAGCTCGATACTTAATAAATGTCATACCTTATTTTCTCAATTCTTGTCTATCCCTTGTTTCATGAAAGAAATGTAACTGTCGTTTATTTAGCGGCAGTAATATAGATGGGTTAGCAATCATCTCAGTAACAAGGCATTAGTTATTCCGGCAGCTGCGCCGCCCTCGATCACGAGTCGGCCCACCGATTTATTGCCGCTTCTCACCTACTAGAGTTTTTATTGCCACATTACACGAATTATAGATGAGACGGCCAATAAAAACCTTTACATGTTATGTTTAGATAATTTTGGATATTTTCAAATTCTGCAATCGAAAAGACATGTAATTTATTTGACTTTCAACTCATAGTATCAAGTTAAAACTTTAGTTGACTAAAATATTACATTGGTATTTTATAAACTATATGTACAAAGTAAACATCATCTCCAAAGAAACTAAACACCTCTTTATAAATACAAAAACCTTTTATCAGCTTAAAACGGTGAAGGTTTTCAAAATATTGGACAGATATTGAAAGTATTGGTCAAATCAACAAAATAACATCAATAACTCGTAGACAACCCAATGCACCAGTCGAAATAAATTCGATTCGGGTCCAAGGATCGGGAGAAATTGAAAACCCCTTTTGACAGATAAAATATTGGACAACTTTAAAAATGAAATATTTCATACCCACCCTTAGGCATTTCTTACGAAGCTTTCATGTAAGAACCGAATTCTATGGTCACATCTGCTATGAATAAATTTTTAACATAAATAAACCTTACAAAAGAAAAAAAGCAATCTCAGCTGAGTCTCAGGTGTCAGTAACATAATTAATTTTCTTTACAACTCCATTTTGCATATTTTACAAAAAGTAAATGTTGACATTAACAGATAAAGCAATGAATATTGTATTATTTAATTGACATAATCTTGTATAAGAGAACACTACTTAATGAATTATATATTTTTTTTAATTATTTTATTAGTCTCAGTCCTATAAGTCTAGTCTGTATGTTCTATTAAATGCTAAACAAGAAAGAAATTAATAAGAAAACTCCGCTTTATATAGAACTTGTATGTCAGTAAGTGTAGTGAACATTGTTTTAGCTGTATATTGAATGCTTTTGAGCATTTCTACTTACGTTGACAAATGTATAAGTTTATTGTGCAGACTAACACAATGCATCCATTGTTGCTACTACAAAAGAACCCAAGTTTATTTTCTATTACATTGACAAACATTTCTATTCATTTATGTGGAACAGCTTTGTAGCTTAGGAAATTTTCACAATATACTGTAAACATTTTTACTGAAATTATATGACGAACATTTTTGAAACTAAAATAGAACTAATATTATGTACAACTTTAATTTTTACACAAAACCATGTTTATACTTAAAAACTAATTTTATAAAGAAATTAAAATGGGTCACGCCAGTAATTACAGCAAAATTGCAACTCCCAGGTTTTTAAAATTAATTTGAACCTCTTTAAAAAGCAAAGCAGCGATTACATTTACACTCCGCGCTCGCACCTCTGGAGATGCGAATTTAAAACATTTTTAATTTAAGGTATTACGTTGCTTTAAAATGTAAAAACAACAGTAAAATTTAAAATGTAGAATGTTTACTAGAAACAAAACACGTCTTAGATGGTTTTAAGATTCTCTTTAAACCTTTTAAACATTTGACGTTTGTAATTCGAAACAGGTATACAACTTGAGGGTAATGTTATTTTCCGTATTGCCTACTAAATTAGATTGGATCCCAAAATCGTCGGCAATATGTACTTAGCTGATAACGAGATTACACTTGATGCGAGCGCGAGGTCGCGAGCGGAGCCCGGCAATGCGAATTTCCTTAAGAAAAAACCTCATAACTATGTAGTAAATAATCTAAGGAAATTGTTACTTACAACATTTTGCATTTCCTTTTTTTTCTAGTAGAACTAGGAAACTTCATCTTTAAATACGCTATAGTTTACCTCCAAAATGCGTGACGAAATTAGTGAAGAAGAAATGTAGCTCTTTAAATTTTAAATAAAATTTTACGACAGCATATGTCTTAAGATTGTCGACAAAAACGAGTTTTTTCTTTGGAAACATCAGTGTTTGGTATGAATCCTTATCAAATTAAATATGTCCATCATCAAAAGAATTTAATGTAAATTACAAATGAGATATCAATTATTAAAAAAATAATAAATGTCAAAGCATTCATTTCGTCTTGATAGCATCGGAATTGATTACTTAAATATAATTACGATTGATGTAAAAGTGATGTATTACGATTTGTGAACAAATTAATTTTTACAGGCATTAATCAATACGTCCCCACCGAGGGGCTCGGAGCCTACCCTAAAGTAATGGGTGACTAGGCCATAGTCAATCACGCTGGCCCAGTGATGGTAGGTTGAATTCACACATATCTTTGAATTTCTTCGCCGATATGTGTAGGTTGCATCACGATGTTTTCCTTCACCGTAAGAACGTCAGGTAAATTATAAACGTATGAAAATTCTAAAAATCGAAATTCACATTGGTACATGGCAGGATTCGAATCCAAGACCTGTAGATTACAAGTCAAGTGCTTAAACCACTGAGCCACCGCTCTAAATCTATCTATCTAATACAAAACATTCAATACTAATGTATGTACTTCGAAGCCAATTCATTTACAGATAAGATCTATCGTCGATACTCGGAATTAAATGAAATGAAATTAACAGAAAGACATTTATATTCATATTTTTATTAACTTTAAGTAATAAATAATCCCCTGATTTCAGACCACATTTGAATCTGCTGTTGTAATATAGTTTGAATATTTCATATGACTTGAAGGAAAAATGAAAATAAAACATACAGCTATTGATTCCGTCAGTACTTGTATAGTACGAAGCATGAGATCTTTGTTGTGTATTGAATATTTTTATGGTATATTCAGATGTCGTCTCGGCAGTCGATCTTCAGAAGCTATTGACTTAAGAATGAAGTTCGTCAGTGTAGCTGTTGCGTCGGTGTGGCTAACATTTTTCTTCTCCGACGTCATACCATATTTAGCTGAAATATTTAAAGATGTAGAGACAGCGATAGAACATATGGGTTGGATTGTAACCGCGTTTCAATATGCTGGTACTATCATCTTGTTAGTATTTTGGCAAGCTCAGAAAAATCAAAAAGTAATAGAATTGTTTGCCGGTATTGATATATCACTTCACATTGGTGTCAATCAGAATTTTTATAAGGCATCATTATTTCAATGTAAGAAGTTATTTCTTACATATGTTTTTTTTTGTCTTGCCTTAATCGCAATATACATTTATTACTTTATGCAAAATGCAATTGTTGGCAATGTAGCATTTCTTATTGTTTACGCCGAAAGGAAAATTGAAATAATGGTCTATTGTCAATTTTTATTTATGATAAAACAAAGATTGTTTCTAATTCGTGACTATTTAAGTAAACTAAGATTTTATCGACAACATGCAATGTTTATGCAAAATTCAGAACCCAATGTGGATGTTAATTTTATTGGACATATTTCTAATAATAATTTCAGAATTCGTGACTTGATTTCTTTGTATTGCAAAATAGGAAAACTGTGCAACATAATTAATGACATTTTCAATTACTTAATGTTAATGACACTATCTATTGCTTTCTTTGTTATTTTGTCAAATGTCTGGGTCTCTTTATACTTTTTAAAATTCATTCACATTTTCGGTTCTGTGCCGTTGGTGTTAAGTATCCTTTTCGAATTGTTTTTTGTCATCCTCCTCGCATATTATTGTGCAAATGTTACTATTGCCAGAAATGAGCTAAAATATACTCTGTACGAAATCACAAAGAACAACGACTTACCATTGTCTATGAGAATTCAAGCGGAGGTATTTTTGGATTTAATCAAAGTGTGGCCCATGTCCATTTACGTTTTTAATATGTTTGAAATGAACTTAAAATTAGTTCTCAAATTTATTAGTATTACCTCCACCTATGTTATTATTGTCGTACAAATTAATCACCTATTTTATTCTAATTAAATTAGGTACATAATTATTAAGCTAAATCTTTCTCTACCTTTGCGCTTTCCTGTATATTTCGTGAATGTGAGTTGCGTTTTTGTAAAGCTTTTGCACCGATGTTGTGGCAATGGAAGAAATGTCGTTAAACATTTGTTTTAATTAAGTGTTTTATATTCTTAAGTAATACACCCTGTATTGTAGAAGTAAGTATTAAAGATATTTTTTATATTCACTAGAAACATTTCAAATAAGCTCCTAGAGCTTGTAACTAGTGTAATAGACTACGGTTCACGACAATATAGTTGAATGACGTTAACAGAAATCACTGTAAATTGGCGGTTGCAAAATAAGATTAAAAATTCCATGACCATGGTATGTTTCATAAAACATTGTAATTTAATAAACAAAAACTATGGTTTCAATATAAATAAAGTATGTTAAAGACTTTTCGATGTTTTTGAATATATGTAACAATAAGCAAACTTTAAAGCATCGGAAAAATGTGAAATGGTTGCAACTATGTACTTTTTTTTTCCTTAAAGTCTTTAAGGAACATGTTTCCTTACATATAAGTTCCGTCCCGACAAATATACTTAATTTCCCATCCTCTTGTTATAGTAGAGGGTAACAATAACCAAATAATAATATAGTGGTAGATCATTTTGATAGATATCACTACAATTACTAAGATACTACTATGGATGTCACAGCCATGTTATGCTTTAATAAAATATAGCCTTCTTTACCTCTCATGTTTTCTTCCAATTTGCACAGAATAACCTTACCAATATGGCCGTCGTGTCGTCGATCTAATGCAACACCCTTATTTTTGACATCCGACTACTATCGGATTATTAACTTAACAAGCAGAAATACGACATTTTAAAACCATGACATAAATATTTAAATAATGTTTAGGGTCACAATTACAAAGCTTATATCGTTATGTTAAATTATGGCAAATGGCATTGATTTATAGCACATACTAAATAACCTTCAAGAATACAGATACAATTACTAAGTGGTTAAAACATTTAGTGCCGATCGCTCGGATCCGAGTGAGCATTCTTTTCACATTGTAATCGGTAGAGTTTGTCGGTTTTATGTTGATAAGATTGACAGTTGACAAATATAAAGTATCGAATTAATACAGCTGACGCGCAGACTAATTCGTGGTCCTTCGTTATCTATCGAACAGTGGCTCCGATTTTGACAAGGCTTTGACGAGAAGGAAGCCGATGCAGGCAGGTAATTATACCTAGGTATTAGTATTTATGTTTAGATAATTTCTTTACTGATTTAAAAAAAACTTTGGCCAATAGTGAAAAACAATTCACATAATTTTAAGGTAGTGACTATTAAGTAATTCGCCTCAAAGCCGATAAATAATTAATAACGCTGATAACATCAAAGTGTATTACTACAAACTAATGTTATTTTGTGAAAATTTCTATCTACTAGAAATAAATTAAAACGGTCGTACTTTCATATTTCATGGCACATTACATTCAAACACGTTGATGAACAGATATTTTCATTCACACGTTTTGTATTAAAAGTCGTGTTAAAAATGAGTGTTAACCAACGTTCAGCTGTTGATATAATTGGCAATCGTATAGTAAATTGTATGAAACCTTTGTTATACGTTGAATATTGTTTTGGAATATTTAGATACCGGCTGGACGAACGTTCTTCAGAAGTCATTAATTTGCGAATGAAAATAATATGTGTAGCCATCGCTTCGGCATGGATAGCAATTTTTTGCTGCTCCATGCCATTTATTAATGTGACATTTAACAATATGGTCGCACTAGCAGATTATTGGATGTCCTATTTGATCGTGATTACATATGCATGTTCCGTGCTTATGTTAGTCCTATGGCAATCCCAAGATAATCGAAAAGTGATTGAAATCTTCGCCGTTATTGATATATCTCTTCATGCAAACATTGACCAAAAAGTTTACAATTTGTTGTCACGTCAATGTAAAATATTGTTTACGGCACATATAACATTTTGTATTATTTGCATCGTTATTTACTCATATTTTTGTATGTACGATAACAAAATTGCTTACTTATTTTTTTCACTCATTTATTTCGAAAGAAAAATTGAAATATGTGTATTTTGTCTATTTTTATACATGCTTAAGCAAAGAATATTGTTAATTAATAATTACTTAAGCAAGTTTTCAGGCGATCAAGATAATGTATTATTAAGACAAGGTAAGGTAAAACGATTGGAAATCGATTTCATTGGAAAAATTTCCAATACAAATAACAAAGTACGCGACTTAGCATCTGTTTATTGCAAAATAGGAAAGGTTTGCTTATTAATTAACAAGATTTATAATAGCTTAATATTTATGACAATCGTAACAACATTTATTTTTATTATTGTACTGTCATGGAGCATCTTATACAGTTATAAAGTTAATGATGATGATTTAATATTTTCATTATCGATGTCATTTTATGTATTTTCAGATTTATTTTCAATAATGTTTATATCATACTATAGTGAGAGTATTTCCTTAGTTAATGATAAATTAAAAAATATGCTCAACAGGATTTTAACTCACAACGACCTTCCAATATTTATGATGAGACAAGTAAATGTTTTTGTAAAGTTAATAAGAGTATGGGATTTGAAAATTAATGTTTTCGATATGATAGACGTTAACATAATTTTAGTTCTTAAATTTATAAGTATGTGTACATCTTACTTGATTGTTTTAATTCAAATTAATCGTTTAATATAGTTAATTTTTAGATTATCGTGTAAGTTGACATTGTGCTTAAACAAAACTTTATCAGTTTTATATAAATTCACATTTTTACTTCATACACTGTGTATGTTTCACTTTTATTGCACAAATGTATTAGATTATAACACAATAAATAACATATTGGATATATTAAGTGTTTTGTAATTTTGAAAAAAAATCTCGAAATAATAACTAACACCTGTTTTAATTAATCATGGTACATATACAATCTTCCAATTTCATTACTGCCGCCATAATGGACGCAAAGTAAAATTTCCTTTGGCGACATCGCTCGATTTTAAAACTTACTTAAATAACTAGAATAATAGCTACTGGTTTTAATCGATAAAAAGAATTTATAATAAAAAAACAAACTGTGCCAATAATCATTAGGAAATAGTGGGAACAAATAATAAAACAATATTTTTTCATCATTTTCAATTGAAATAGTTACAGGAATTAAGTTACATAAATAAAATTAAATTAACCTTTATTCAGATATTACCATTATTAAGAAGTTATATGTCACCTTCTTTATTTTATACACTAGCTTTCGCCGGCGACTCTATCCACGTGGACTTAAAAAAAAAACAAATTTCATCAAGATCCGTTCAGCCGTTTAGGCTACAACCTCTAACAAACATCCATCCATCCATCCATCTAAGCTTTCGCATTTATAATATTAGTATTAGTAAGATTATTATCGGTTTGTACTCAAGGACATAAGCCTCTTCTTACTTTCTGGATTATTCTCTTTGTGTTGGCGTTTTGGTTCAAGTATGTCCCGCTTGTTGCCTTTATTACGCACATATTTTAATTGGCCTCCCACGCCACTTTTTGCCACTTTAAGGATAAATAATCATACTAATATTATAAATGCGAAAGTTTAAATGAATGGATGGATGGATGTTACAGTTTGTAGCCTAAACGGCTGAACGAATCTCGATGAGATTTGACACAGATGTACAGGATAGCCTGGAAGAACACATAGGCTACTCACTTTTGTTTTTTTATTACCAGGCGGACAGAATCGCGCGCGAAAGCTAGTAAATAAATTTATTTTATATATAATTTCGTTCATTAATTTGCAAAAAAAATACAGGTTACAATAATTAGATCTTAGTATAAACATTTTCAAATGTACCAGTAGGTACTTGTTAAGTTAATAACTAAGCAATTAGCAGTTTAATGTATAGTAACTTATCTTTAATACATAAAAAAGGAAACTTATATGTATTTCTTTACTTGCTTCTGGAAACTAAAACATTATATAATGCAAAAAACCTTAAATCTTCTACTTTTAGGTTGTTAATTATTTTACTTTATTTGTTTAGTTACTTAAATAACAATTTATTGAGTTACTTGGATAACAACAATCAAATATGATGCGCACAAGCTTATAACTTTAAAGATACTTAGTACGTCCGCACTAAACATGTCGTAAATAAAAACTCTTAATGGCCAAATATTTAAGGTTTCCATAAACACCTTCGCCTGCATCCTCATACCTTTCGGTAGTTCATAATCCATAACGAGTTTGTTAACAAGAAATTTCGTTTTTTCTTTTGCCTGTAGAAGTTTTTCACAATTTATACACAACATTATCATTGCAACAACTTGGCTACAACTCCAAACGACTATTTTCAATAAATATCTAAATGTTTTGTTAGATTTATAATAGTACAACGATGTCCAAAATGTTGTTATTATGAATAGAAATGTTGATATGAAAGTTGTTAATATTACCAAATTAAATATACTATTTATTAATTTACATACTTCGCCGATCTGATAGTATGTTACCGTCAAATCACGAATTTTCATATTATCAGCAGAAGCGCGTCCAATATAGTTAACGCAATTTTCAATAACAAAGATAGTATTAGCTTTGTCAAGTTTAAAGGTTTTATTATAAAGTCGTTGAGATGTACACTTAGATAGAAATCGGTTTATTATTGCCACGCGTTTTTGAAGCATTCCGATCAATACATAAAAGTAGACGATTTCTAATTCACTTTCGAGATATATTAAAAGGGTTATATAATATACAATCTTAATATCCACTTCATTAAATATATTGAATATTGTCATAGCCACGTACGAAATACCGAGAACATTTAAAATCTTAATTATTTCCACTCGCGAGTTCTTATATAAACTATCATCCATATTGACATGTAAAGAACAATCGATATTCTCAAGCGATGTGAATAAATTAATAAAATCGTAATCATCGACAAATAATTGTACAACTATTGTTACTGTGTACTGTAAAAAAATTATTAAACTTGGTAAAATTTCAGCGGCTCTAGTAGTAATGTTACCTTCGGTAACGTAAGTGATTGTCTGCGTTAAATAAAATATAGCAATTATTAAATAAATCAGAAATCCAATAAATCGCATTCTTCGCCTAGCTGGTACACACGATTCTCCGTTGAGGCGAAATCGGAAAATACCCAAACATTTTTCTAATGAAGTTATAGGTTTCACAGCAAATAATATGCGGTTTAAAGTGTTTATATTCGATGACAATGTATTCATTTTGTTGTAGTATTTTACTGGACACTGTTTCTTATCGCAAAGCTTTTAACATATTACATCGAGAATTGAGAAAATTGTGTATTTATTTGTTACGCTCTAATTTATGTAACATAAAATATTTATCAACATAATTCCGACCATTAGTACTATATGATTTGTTCATTTATGCATAATGCTTACATATTTTATAATACATTAGAATAAATTTCTGGATTTTTGATTTTTCCCTTGTCTATAGACTAACCGTTTACCCAGATGTTGACATAATAAATTTATTTATTACATATCTAGCTTTCGCCCGCAACTCCTTCCACGTAAAAAAAAATGTGAGTAGCCTATGTGTTCTTCCAGACATCCTCTACATCTCTACCAAATTTCTATAAAATCCGTTTAGCTATTTAGGCTACAAACTCTAACAAACATCAATCCATTCATCCATCTAAATGTTCGCATTTATATTAGTGTGATTAATATATTGTTAATATGTTTATACCGTTCTTTGATGACTAGTTACCAATATTGTCCCTACGTTGCTATACAATTTGTTGTTCGATATTTTTAAGGACAAAGTCATTATTTTTATGTGAAACCTAGAAAATTAAGTCATATATTAAAGAGCCTTCAGGAACTACATAATTTATTTATATGACCAATCCACTCAAGTTATTACAGTCCCTATTAAATTGACTTCAATATCATTCTATCGATAGCAGTTAATTTTATATTATAGATGATTTATTGACCCAAATTATATATTGACTGTAGGTAATAAATTCAGGAACAACTCCAATATAATCGATAAAATATATAGCTCACGTGTTAAAAAATTGTTTCAAAGACATGTTTACGCTGCAGTTAGAACCGAGTACCAAACTATGAATGCAATAAGAATAATAATGAACGAAAGTTTTCCGTATTGCCTACTAAATTAGATTGGATCCCAAAATCGTCGGCAATATGTACTTAGCTGATAACGAGATTACACTTGATGCGAGCGCGAGGTCGCGAGCGGAGCCCGGCGATGCGATTATCCTTAAGAAAAAACCTCATAACTATGTAGTAAATAATCAAAGGCAATAGTTATGTACAACTAAATATTTGCGTGTCCTTTTTCTTTCTAGTAAAACTAGGAAACTTAATTATTATAGTGATAAGGAGAGCCTCATAAAAGTTAATGTCAAATATTAAAATCTGGAAATAACGTTATTTTCAAAAATAAATTTAAAGAAACTTGTTACAAGAACTTATGGAATAATATATTTGTAACATTATCCTCAAAAACATATCTTTTGTTTTTCATATCTGGTTTTTATGGGCAAACCTATTCGATATCAAATATTTATGTTACAAATTCTGAACGCGTTCGCTCGTAAAAATGTTCAGCGGCCCAATAAAGGCGTCACACAAGTATCGTGTGATATTTCTACTTGATCAATAGATAACTGGTATACTGTAGAACAAGACAGGAATACTTCTGACTCGTTTCTCTCTATAGTCGCGGTAGTAAAATTATTACAACATTGTCTAGTTCCACGATTCTCTGTCCATCCTCAGGCTGCCCTTTTGAATTTACTTCCTTCTTATGCATTTCCTCGTTCACACAATCCATTTAAATTCCTTAACTTCTCTCAATACAGCAATATCTTAATAATCTTCTTATTGTCTTTCTTATATTGTAAATGTGAAATTGAAAATGGATGGATGTTTGTTAGAATTTGTAACCTAAACTGCTTAATGGATCTCGATGAAATTTACCATAAATGTAGAGGATAGTCTGGAAGGACACATATACTTTCTTTTGTTTTTGATTTAATTCCACGCGGACGGAGTAACGGGCGGCAGCTAGTTTGTTCATCAATGCCAAAAATGTAACGGCAAAACTATAAAAGAATCAAGAGGCCGGTATAAAGTAATGTAACAGCGTCTAACTGAGAAACGATACAGGTCATTCACCTCGCCTTCATTTCCAACCTTAAGTGCCTGTTTTCAAAAATGTTTAAATATAAATTCTTTAGCCGAATGTGGCAATTTTGTTAGCATGATTAAATAAAAAAAACTAAACCACTGGCTGACATAAATAAAATAAACAAACGCGGATATAAACGTATTTACTGTTGTAGTTCGAATTTGGAATGTCATATATCCGGTTACGATGATGACGTAGCCTGTAAGATAGATAGGTTATCTAACATACCATTCACTCAGTAGGTAATTACCTCGATTACCGTTTTTTAGAACCGCATCGTAAGCGGCTCGTTGGTCTAGGGGTATGATTCTCGCTTTGGGTGCGAGAGGTCCCGGGTTCAAATCCCGGACGAGCCCAATTTTTTTTTTTATTAAAAACGAAGTGCCTATATAAAATGAAACAGTACTTTTATTAAACTACTCTATTTTTTTTACCTTTTCGGTTATGAGTTTTTCAATAAAGTTAACACACAAGCCTAGGAGATTATATTATCGCCTGCCTTGGCAATTTTTTTTTTCATTTTTAACATAAGTTAACTTTCACTTCTAAATTTCAAGTAATAAAAATTGGTCTACATTTCAAATCAATCAGTCAGCTGGCTCGTTGGTCTAGGGGTATGATTTTCGCTTAGGGTGCGAGAGGTCCCGGGTTCAAATCCCGGACGAGCCCAATTTTTTACCTGTCAAGGTACAAGTGTAGGAAGTACTTTTTTTTAATTTGCTCCATCGTAGTGAAGAAAATTTTTATATCATAAAATTATTTTAAAACGTATTTCGTTTTGATAACATTTTAGAGAAAATATCTACTACATCATATGGGAAGCCTGACTTGATTAACCAAGGCCTAACTTGTCTAGGGCCTCACTACTGTAGAAAGCCTTTACGAGGTAATTTAGTAGCTGACGTGACCCTAGAAGTTGCTAATTATTAACTGTTATAATATAGGGTTCAGTCAACGCAACATGTTTTCTGAGCAAAGTCATGATAAATTGTGCCCGATATTTATATTTTGTCTTAAATATTCCTCATTACAAATTCCAAGCACGTATTCCGTTATCTTCTCGACTAAATATGTTCGTTTTCCTTCGGGTTATGTTTATAGAAACTGTTTTTGATTCTTAAATCTACTCTAGCTATAGTTTGCTTAGTGATTTTTAAACTTGTGTTTAAAACAAATGTAGTTAGTATCATTAATAATAAAATCTTAACAGTATTTAATACCCTAGATGCGACAGTTATGTACGTTTTTTTCTTTTGAAAATTGTAAAAAAAAATTAAACATTAAAAGTAAATTAAAGTTTTTTAATAAGTACGTGTTTACGCGAGGCCCGCTTGGAGCGAGGTGGCAGCGTGCGGGGCGCGGGAGGATTGTAAAGCCACCAATTGCAAGCGCGCTGTTTAATTTTAGTTCCACCGCGAGCTAAAATGAAAAACTTTTACATATCAATTTTCCAAAAGTACGTATTAATGTAGGTATTTTATAACATTTCTTTAAATTTTCTAATGTACAAAAATACTGATACCAGCACATTATTTGATATTCTAGATTTGATCATTTCTTCCCTGTCTAATCTTTGCTCAATTTATTGGCAGCTGCACTCTGTCTTTGCATGATTTACTAACAATACTTGCCACCGCAGTATAATATTAACAATTAACTCATAAGCGCTTCATTCTTTGAACTTTCCGTATTCAAGTCACGTAATTACTTAACTCTGAGCACGATCCTTAACTCGTAGCTTCGCGGACGTGTTAGTGTAGAATGTAAATTACGTAAATATTTGCTTATATTGCGTGGTACTGGTGTGCGTCACAGTTACTAAGTAAGCATATTACACTATATTGTATCAAACCATTATTCCTAACCTAAAAATAAAGACCGTTAGTAACGTGGTAGTATTTTTGCTGTAGTTGTTTTTTTAAGTAGTTTTTTTATAAAACGTTTATTAGCAAAGAATAAAAAAATTATAGACAGAATATATTGTACCAATCATTCTACCTAAATATACTTTTATTACATTAAACGATCTTGATAATAAGAAAAGAATTTTGTTCTGAAAGTTTTTATATGAAAGAGCACGTAGTAAGAAAAGATTGAAGAACTTTTGCCCGACCGAAAGAATCTCATCAATCTTAAAAGTTCTAATCTCTAATCTAAGCGATGAATTGCAAAAGTTTGAGAGAACAATTCACTGTATGGATTCTAATGCCGTGTTATGATGTACGCTGGGAAATTGATCAATGTGTTTACAAAAACATTTATTACATCGTGTATAAAAAATATGTGTAAGAAATAACCGCCTATAAAACATATGTTTCGCAAGAAATATCAGTTTAAATAATAATAGACCGACGTAAAGTGTGTCTACATAATATATACTCCATTTTGAACTTATGTAGATCTGAAAATCCCAACAATGCTTTGTAGTATCTATAGAATTTGTATATTATTTTAGACAACAATTTAATCTATTTTATGAACGATCTATTCAAACAGTATTATAAAGTTTCGTTTGAACGTGGTGAATGTTTTTAGAAACGGTTTTAATGAAAATGTTCAACGTACTTAGATGTAATTAACTTTAAGAGCTCGCTAACGGAGTTTAAATTTTAAAATTAAAAAGTCATTTATTAAATATTTTATGGAGCTTATTTTACTTGCCTGCTATAGCATATTTAACATTTTCTTCATTAATAAATTCATTTCGAGAGATCAATATGATCAATCGAAATACATTTTTGTTAATACGCTGCAATAACTACAGAAAAACTTTTCTACTTCAATACTATTGCTTTGTGATATTTTAAAATTTACAAAAACCAAAACCAAATTAAATACCGCTGAGAGCATTTGCTATTTATTTTTGGCAGGCGTGGCACATTTCAAAGTTAGTAGAAATGGTGTATCTAATAAATCAAATCCTTTGATTCATTATGAATTATACGTCGTTATTCTGGTTATTTATACTTTCTAGTTGTCAATAAAGCAACATTGATCCTAATGGACTGTACAGCTACGTCGCTCCGAGAAATTATGCCAGTTTACTCGTCAGAATTCAGTCCTTTAGGCTTTAGTTCACAAAGAAATTGGCATACAAACCTGCAAGTATAAAAACATGAATATCTGTGAACACGGGAACATAAAATTCCTAGCGTAAGTAATACAATTCGTTTGCACATTTTTTGCGCAAACACTTAAAAAATTCAAAGCAAGTTAAACGTCACACGTTTGAAATTAATTTCAACGCTTAAAAGTTTCCTTCTTTAACTAGGTGACCTGTTTGCAAATTTTGTACCAGATTTTAGTTTTTGTCAAACGGTTTTAAGTTCACTACGTTCTCTCTCACTTTAATTAAGTCAGTTGCTACGCTTTGTCTATAGAAAAGTTTCAATACCGAAAAATTAATAAAGAATGGTTAAGGTTATGTGGAACCGTTTATTATGTTTAAACGCTCATTAAATACTTGAAATAGTGGATATGTATTATTCACAAAACAGTTATTAAGAACATAAATCGCACTATAACTATGTAATATTGCGTGAAACATTAATTATCGTTAATAGTTATTAAGTTTCAAAACAATTACATCACAACATTTATTGCCGTAAATACTTGTTTAGATCTAAAGTAATTATCTAACAAGGCAGATAAATATATCAACTTATTTAGTAAGAGATATACGTAACCGTACAGTTACTCAAAAAGCTACAAGTTTAGAAGGACGTCACTTTTTACGTAACAATAAAATCTTATAACTAATATTATAAATGTGAAAGTTTACCATAAATGGATGGATGGATGGTTGTTAGAGTGTAGTCTACACATCTGAACGCATCTCGATGAATTTGGCATAAACGTAGAGGATAGTCTGGAAGAACACATAGGCTACTCACTTTTGTTTTTTTTTTTAATTCCTCGCAAACGGAGTCGCGGGCGAAAACTAGTTAAAAGTAAATGTATTAAACCTTCCATGATTTAAATTCATTAACTAGTTAATACTCTGAGCAACAGATCTGATTACATTAATCGAAACAAAACAAATTCTGTTTAACAATGGAGGAATTAAATCAACTTCAAAGATATTTAACTTCGGTTTAATTAAACCTCTGCCTTTATACTTCGATATTTCTATCGCTTCTTAATTAAATATGAAAGCTGTACAACACACCAGAAATTCCATAAAAAAAATCCTGACAAATTTTGAATGACCCTAAATTAAAAGAATTTTGATCAAATGACAGAATGTGTGAATAAAATCTATCTTGATAATTTTAAACGATTTTGCAAAATAAAACATACAGTATTCATGAAACATCATTTTAACATTCATAAGAGACTAGCTTTCGCCCGTTACTCCGTCGGCGTGGAATTAATAAAAACAAAAGGGAGTAGCCTATGTGTTCTTCCAGACTATATTTCACATCTGAGCTTAATTTCATGGAGATCCTTTCAGCCATTTAGACTACAAATTCTAACAAACGTCCATCCATTTAAACTTTCGCATTTATATTAGTAAGATATTCGAAGACATAAAATAAAGGAAAATTAGAAAAACAAGAGTGAAATGTTTTTAACGAAACATGTGGCAGATTGTAATAAGCTTCCGTTTTGATTTGTGTACGATTTGAATTTTACTTTTCATAACACAAAAGAAAACAGAAGCGATAAATACTGCTTTCACCTTTATTAAATTTTTCTAGAACGCAACGAGCGAAGTGCGGATAAAAGTTCGCCTTCCATAAAACGGTATTCATTCTGCAACAATCATAAAATAAATTTTGCGGTCCGTATTTATGAAATTTAATATACTTTGAGACTTGTAGTTTATTTGTTACTAGCTGTTGCTCGCGATTTCGTGCCTGTGAAATTAAAAAAATATTAAAAGATATCATGTTACTCACAGATGAATTACCTTTCTAATGGTGACAGATTTTTTGAAATCGGCCGAGTACTTTTTGAATTATTTTAACACATACAAAAATACAAATCTCTCCACTTTATAATATTAGTATAAAAGTATAGATGTTCAAAGCAAAATTTTTGTTACGATGTCGAGTATTCTAAAGAAAGATTCTAATTTAAGTGAAGATTAATTCTTTGTAGAGATAATAACTTACTTAACAATATTATGAAGCGTCCCTTTGCGTCCGACAACAAAAAAATAAATATTATCTTTACTGTATCTTCCTTTGTTTTAATTTTGTAAACTGTTATAAAGGAAACGTTAACTCACAAATTGCTTTGAAAGAAATTCATTTTTATTGAATAAAAGGTTTTATAATTATAATTAATATATTCTGCCAACGTTGTTTTATAAAATAAAAATTAATTAAGAAAATAAATAGGTTTTTAAAACATTGTTCCATAAGTCTATTAAAATACGTATGTGTATTTATAAAGCAAATAATATTAATGATTCAAAAACACAAATACTTTTGACAAAACAACTTTAAAGGAACTCAAGTAAACAAAAACGGATTGTATGAAACAGGACATTTAGATAGGTTTTAAATACCAAATACAAAAAGGCACGCTGTCTTAACAAATTTGAAAATATGCTTTTTGATCGAAGCTTATGCACTGTAATCGACAAAACCCAATTGCTCTCCAGCAAACTTGCCGTGAATCGGAATGTTTGCGGAATCAACTAAAACTTCGACTTTGGCTGGGAATTCATTTCAAAGTTCAAAGTAAAGGCTGAAGTTTAAATGAACTCACGTTTAATCTATATTTTATGATGTCCTGCAATTCCGAGACATACAAATATATAATCGTAGATCTAAATGAAGAAGCAATTAATCTTAAAAATAATAGTTTAAATATCACTAACAGTGTGGTGACAATACACACTTTAAACTTTTTTTGAAGAATAATTTTAAATTCTCCTGTCCTTGGGTTGCCTGTGAGAGATTGCTGATAGCGAGGCCCTTGCGCAAATTTTGTAGTAGCTTAGTTTAATTTTCGTACCAAAAGAAGTAAATTAACAATTTTGAATTTAATCCCGAATTCTTTAATAATTAACATGTAGAGTAAGTAACATGAATTCCCAAAGCTGGTGCTGTCGTATATCCGAGGGTTAATTATCGCTTACGTCAATCAGCCGCGACTGATCCGAAAGCGCCTGAATTATTCATTGTCGACGCAGAATTGATTGTAATAATCACTAATGCGACTCTGCGGTTCGATAATGGCAGGTTGCCGCTGGTTATAAATTAATGTACCTACATAATATACGTAAATGTATTTTAAATTCCTACGTATTGATAGAATTTATTAAGAAGTAAATGATTATTAATTGTAAGCAAAATGTAGAATAAACGATGAATTAATTGGAAGATTAGAAAAGAACATTAGAAAACGAAAATACTGGTAATAATATGTCTATGAAAATGTTTGTGTAATTATTCTGAGTAAAACTTTGAGTGCTTTTCCGTGTTAAAGTTGGAACTAAGTTAATGAATGTTGGTTGCTGGAAGCGGCCACAAAACGGCTAGTCTTACTTAAGATAGATTGGTGCTAACTAGTATCGATTTCCTATCACTACAAGTTAAAATACAGCGGTGAACACTGAAATAAGTTTATCTTACAGCGAAATATTTATTTCTTAATTTTGTGAACAATAAACATTTTTCGATTGTAACAATTTATAAAACCATTTTCTATGATTCTAATTCTGGCCATTTGAACTCAGATAACAGAAATACAAGTATATTGAATTGATATCACAAGATCCGGTCACGTCCATAAACGTTTAACATTATAGTGAGCTCAAGACGATTTGATACGTGATCGGACTCGATACTATCCAAAATCACCTTCTAACATATTTATATTTAACTAACTGTTACCATTATATTCTATTATATATAAATTAAGGAAAACATTCCTATTTTAAGGTAAAGAAGCTCTTCTGAATTGCACATGGTTTGTTATGTTATACAATATGAATGAAGAATGAATAAATAAGCTATCGCCTAAGAAGTTGCCTCGTTAGCTTAGAAATTGAAAATAAAATTTCCCAAAGTACTTTAAAAATCACAGACAAAGGCGGGATAGGAATTCAAATAGCTTAACGAATATCCGATGAAAAAGAGCGACGCTAAGAGGAAATGGTGGCATTCTTTATTACAGTCATGCGAGTTATTGCCTCCTGGCGTGTAAATGCTTATTTTTGTCTTACGACATAACTTTTATAACATTTTAAACAAACATTTTATGAAGTTTTTAAAATGAAAAGTATGAAAGTAAAGTTCAATTAAATATTTTGGAATATATGGAATACAATCTTTATTTTTATAATTTTTCTTTAAGCAAAATGTTCAAGTTATCTTTTTTTAAAAACATTCGATTGGAAATGCAAATTACCCACATATTCTACGAGACGTTTTGTAGTCTGATTGCTCCTCAAACATGTTAAATATTTTGTTTAACAATGGATTCAGGGCTTACAATAATTATTTTATTATTTTAATTGAAACCTAATATATCGAAATGTTAGAACCACTACTTATCACCTAAAAGTAACTACTTCACGTAAATTACAAAAATTTTCTGACTCTTTTAAAACATCACTTCCCTCTACGAGAGGAAGCTATCCAACAGCGAGGAATGTTTCAATTTCCTTGATTAACTGTCACTTTCAACAATTTCCGTACGTCGAAACTTTGAGAGGCTTCACAGGCTTGAACTGAACATTCAGTGTAAATACTCTAAACGACGTTCTAATTACGTAAGGCGAATAGACCTTTAATAATATTGCTGTAATTTTTGTTATTTTACTAAGTAACATTTGGAAATTATTTAATAAAAGCACTTCCTACTTTCCTTTTCTAACAAACAATGAGAAAACACATTTTATACAACGTCATCGTTTCATCTATATTAATAAAGCATAAACACACATTATTTCGTGGTGTACGATGTCAGCAATCACAGCATATTTTTGAATAACTCTGTTTTTAATAAAAAGCCCTTCACTTACGACTCGCTTTAGGCTATGTATTTTCTCGCTATTACACTTAGGGGGAAAATAAATTGAAAACAAAAACTATCACGTGGGAACGGGACCATACACTACAAGCTGCCAACTTTTAGGATGGAAAGTTATTATGGTAATGGTAATTTTGACATGTGCAATTTAGAATTTGGAAAATGTAAACAATTAAATATTTTTTTTATAATTCCATGCGGATGAAGCCGCACGGGAACAGCTAGCTAGATTTCAAATTAAAATACATCGCAATGTAGCGTTTTATCCAGATAAAAGCAACTCATTAATGTCAAGTTGTTTATTATAAATGTACATAATATCCGAAACTGGCACAACCAACATTCAGCTGAACAATATAAATAAAACTGGCTTATTCTAGAACAAATAATGTCATCGCGACGCACGAACTCCGACATTACTAATGAGGTGCTAGAGGCGTGTCCCAGTTTGTGTGTCATTGTTCAACCCGACAAAGCTGCGTTATTAACCTCAAAACCGAAGCAGGTACACGAACTTTAGACACAATTAAAGCTCGCCCCTGAGCTTTTATTACGTTAGTACCGGCACAGCCAATTTTATTCATCCAATAAACATTGTATTTGATTAATGAAATTGCAATTAACTTGCAGATTAAGAAATTTTTCTGAACAAAAATAGAACCGAGAGTAAAATATTCTAATATCTAAACGAAGCCGTTGTAACAAACGGAAACGTTCAGAAACAACGATTACTCTTTCGCATAAAAACAAAACTCCCTAATGATTTTGCAGCTCAAGGTAACAAAAACCAAACAAAGGAGCATCTTAATTATTTGTATTAGTTAAATCTTTTTACTTGATAAATTCATTTGCTATTTACCTAAACATACATTGAAAACTACAACTATTAAATATTTAGACAGTGTTTCATACGGTTTACTTTTTTACGAATCATGGCTAAACGATATTATGGTTAATTTTGCAATTTTGACCAATATGTAGTAAGTACTTTTTTTATATTATAAGGCGGCAAACGAGCAAGCGGCCTGAATCCACCGATGGAAAGCGACCGCTGCCCATAGACATCCACAATTGTAGATGCATTGCCTACTCGTAATTGACGGACGAGGAGACGCACATAAAAAGGACATTTCCCCTTCCTATGCGTCTCCTCCACCGTCAAATCCACTTTTCCTTACCATCCTTTCCTCTTAAGAAAAGGATGGAAAGGGAAAGGGACTATTACATTTTTCCACACGACGACGACACCACGATTACGTTTTTCATATAAATAATTATACAAAGAGTTAAAACACGCATTTAACTAAACAGTGCGTAAAGAAATTTTTAGGTAACTAGTACAGTCTCGGTTCAGTTATTTATTATTTTGTTTATTGCAACTTTGTCATTAAAACATTGATAAAATGTACTTAATTTGTAATTTTATTGAAGCGTCACATATTTAGGATTTTTTTAAAAATTCATATCAATATCTTCGTTATTTTCAAGCAGAGCTTTTTCGCGTTGATTTTCATGGTCTGTAACGCTTAGTAGTGAATGTAGTTTGCAACTTAAGGTGTCTCAAAAAGTTTCAAGAGTTCAGCTTAAAAATGAAAGAAGTTGTCTGAGACGCTTTAAAAAGTGTAATATACAAAATTGCACAACCATTTATTCATTTACCTTTTTTAACTATAATATTGTATTAGTGACAAACTTAGATTAACTGTAAACTGAAGTTCTTGTATTGAAATCGGCATTATATTTGTTGAAAAAAGTTTACTAATTTAAAGTTCCAATAAAATAAAGTTTTTTTTTATTCAATTAAACTATACATAGTCTAATTAAAAGAATGAATTCATTTTCAAACAAGCGCCTGCTTAAAACGAAAACACTCACGCGATTGAGTCGAGTGCCGTTGAAATTTACAAAATACCGCCTTTGTGAAACACATTCCGAAAGCAGCGGTAACATATGAAAAAGTTCACACATTTTCGTAATTCTTGTTCAAAATTTGGTAATTGTTTTATTCTAGCAACGAATAATTATAAAATTAAAAACGTAAATCAAATTTTTACTTTATTACATGTGTTCGTTACTAATTTTAGGGCTTTCTCTGTATATTTATGGCAAAGATTTTTAATAATACATTTGTATCTCTTTGGTTTAAGGATATAGTGCTGGGTATCTGGGTAGAATATCAAGTAAATCTATTTATGTTGTTGTTAATTAATTTAATGAGTTAATAAGCGGTAAATAAATCAACTGGCGTACGTAGCCGAGCTATTTCACAACATACAAAATTGCTATTAACTTCTAAACATTCATCATTTACTTCACGAATGACCTTGTGCCAGGGACAGGCAGATGTTTTCATACAGACACCAGAGTAACCACAGTTTGTTAGGGAATATTCTGAAAAACAAAATGCAGAATGTAATTCGAAATGAATAAATTTTATGCATTGTTTTGGTTCACACACAAGTAGCTAGTTAGCTGATGCGTGTGTGTTGTATAGTTGACTGTTGGAGCCGCCGTTACACTATCCGGAAGCTTGTTCTATGTCGTGACAACTCTGTTGGGCAGAAAATGCTTAAATGTGTTCCTTTGAGCAGTTGGTGGACATAGTTTCAAACGATAACCACGCAGGTGTTAATTCATTGCGTAATGGTTGTTATCAAAAAATAACAATGCCATCTTACTTACTTTTTCTTCCGTCTAAAACAGCTTGTATTGTATCACTAAATTTTATTAAATGATCATCACCATAAGTTTGACTAAATTGTAAAAATAAATAACTGACTGCAGCCACACTAACAACTAATCTGAAAGCCATGTTTCCTTGGCGATATGTACATATCCAATTAAAATCAAACATAAAACATTGGCCGATTAAGAAGCAATATATTGCATCACATTTAGCTTGTACTTATAATGAAAACAAGTTAGACAAACGTATGCAAATTATTGATAAAACGATCATTGGTATCGAAGATTTTTTTACCTCGGCTTGCTTTTTCGAAAAAACCTCATGACAGTTTGATCACAAAGAGAATGCCATATGGTTTTGCTATTCATTTTATAACAATCTTGTTATAGAACGAATAATATCAAATAATAATCAAGCTCCTTTATCCCATTATTACAATTAATATTAAAATTATTCCCGACGATTTATAAACCGTATTTTAGGTTAACTATACGTTTTCATTTATACAGCAGTCAGTAGCTATGTTTGTATTCGCAAATAGGTAAAGTAATGCAAACTCTAATGTTCAAGATTGTAGGAAGAGGTCGCCCGCCGCCGACGAAGTTTGCTAACTAGCACGTAAACATGTTTGGGGAAATTGTAATTTATTAGATGTGTTTGCGCAGTATCAAATAATATTCAACTTATTATTATTATTAATTATTAAAAGATGTAATTCATCCCTATGCCTCTATTACCTGTTAATTTATTTTTCAGTATTTTTGTTACTCTAACATTAAAATAATTTCAATAGTGAGTAGCAAAAAAATCCTGTTTAGTGATACATTATATTCCTAGTGTTTAATAATGCAGTAAAACTTGTAAAATACTCCGGAATAAAAAAAAAATGAAGAAATAAAGCATGTCGTATTTTAGTTTAATGTGTGGTTGAATAAAAGCCTTCATATCGTAACAGGGCGCGTAACAAATGGGATGGTTGCGATAAAAACCAGGCCGATACATCACTGCCTTTTGCAAGTGCATTATCACCGCAAATATTTCGCCGACCGAAGGGCGACTGAGACAAATGAAGCTCGTATATAAACTATGCTAACTACAAAGCGTTTGTTTGTTTACTAGTATTTGCCTTCGACTTTATCCGTACAGTATTGAAATAGTAAATAGCATATGTGTTCCTCCAGACTATATTCTACATCTATGCCAAATTTTATCAAAATCCGTTAAGCCATTTCTATATATGTGACAAATGTCCATCCCTATATCCATTTCATCCATCCATTTGGATGGATAGATGGATGTTTGTTAGAGTTTGTAGCTTAAACGGCTGAACGGATCTCGATGAAATTTGGAACAGACATCTGGAAAAACAGATAGGCTACTTATAGGCACTTTTGGTTTTAACTACATGAGGACGGAGTCGGAGGCGAAAGCTAGTATTAGTATGAAGTACGAACTATGAAGTTTTAGAACAAGCATTAGAGATTATTAAATATGAAAAGCTTTCCGTCTTTTAACAAAAAAAATGACAAGTTATAATAATCTAATATGGTCGACGCTCATATAACGTCACAATGCGACGCTTACCAGACGATTTAGAAGGCTTCGCATTTCGCGCTGTAAGGCTCTACACGGCTTTATCTCGATGCCTCTCGCCTTTGTGCCGCACGAGATGTGCCTTATACGAGTAACGTCACACCGCTATTGAATGTCGACTTAATTTAATATCACATCACATGTATATAATGCTTTAATGAAAATGTTTGTGCCCGCCAAATAATCACAATTGTCATCCATTTACTTTAGTATTGCAAAAATATCATTTCACCGTAGATTTTTATCTACGAGTATATGTACGAGTATATTAATATTACAAAGAGAAATAATTGTATTTTTGGATTTTTTTACATAAAAACTACTGGGCTGATTTCAAAAATTCTTTCACCATTAAAAAGCTACATTATCAGTTAGTAACATAGGCTATATGTTTTTTATTTTTATTAAGTTACGCGGGCAAAGTCGCGGGCAACAGGTAGTCGGTGATAAACCTATAATGATACACATGATAGACCTTTGATAAACGTAAAATATTTTCAATTATTGATAAAAGTTAATAAAGTAAATTTCACTTTCATTATAAAAATGATACTGCAAAAGTTATAGCGATTTATAACCACACGTGAATGTAATTTGTACCGAGTTTTATAACATACACAGGTGTTGGTATTACACATTTATGTGAGCCATTTTACCCGAGTTGGGCTGTAAAATGGTTAAATATCTGATGATAAAAACATAAAACGTATATCTTATCTAACCAGTAACATATTTAACTTATATTTTAAAAACTGTGGAAATGGGTCAAAGCGAAGACTATCAAACTCAAACCTGTCGAACAATGTCAGATTTGAAATAGCAAAAAAATCATTCAAATTTGACGTTAAGATTAAAGTTACTAACATAAGAGTTTTGGAATATAGATAATTTTTCTTTCTGTAGATCTTGTTATTCATTAATCCGACAGAAAACAGTCAATGAAAAATCTAATTTCTTATCTATTAAAATCCATTGCTGATGCGATATACTTATTCGTATAGCTGTAAACATTATGCAATTACAACTTCAAGTTGATTTTACCTACAATGGTATTTAATTTCCTGCTCTGTTAAAAGTTTTCCGAACCAAGAGAAACTTAAAAGGGTTCGAAGCTGTAAGGAAACTTCATTTCCGCGAAGCGGAATATACCTTTCCCAATATGTGTGAATATGGTCTATCTAAAATGTAATTTAAGAATAAAATAAGCTGCGACTCGCCTGAGGTTCGTTATTTAGGATCTTTTGTGGTGGCTGTATGGTAAACGTTACTCGAGTTCTTTGGTTTTCTTTTTAATAGTTTCTCGTTTAAGTAACCGAAAGACCATTATCTCACGAATTTATTTCCCGTTCAAATATTTTGCTGTTACGTTACGCTTTGTTTAGTATCACAGAGAATTAAGGTTACAAATACGTGAGAATGTTTAGGCTTTTTATTTTTTTTTATTGTAGTAGTTACGACGGACAACTATTTAAAATTTAATGGTTGGAATAAAAAAGTAAAAATTTTATTTCCCTGCTTAATGAATCAGTGTTCCGTAGAGGAGGAACAAATTGACTGAGAGAATTTCGTTAGGTCGTACACCGTTCACTGATCTGTGCTCCGTACGCTGTAAACCCAATTACCAGAGCACTTTACCAGCGCTCGACAGGCCGGTCCATGTATACCTATGCCATAGGTTTTTTTTTTTTGTAAAACGGAAATTATTAGTGCGCAGTACAAAATGATCGAGGCATGTCGATCGTCGGGCATTAAATTTATTTATGTTCAACAACTTAGATACAAAGCGAATGGAAATTACTTGAACAATCGAAAACTATTCGAAAAACATTTAGAGTTGTCTAATTTGAGCGTTAAAGGGCTTTGAATTAATGAAAACTTTCCATCTCCACCCTTTTTTTAAGAGGAGAGGATGGGAAGGAAAAGTGCATTAGACGGTGGAGAAGACGCATAGGAAGGTGAAATGTTCGTATCCTCCTCCGTTAATTAAGGGTAGGCAACGCATCTGCAATTGCGGATGTTTATGGACAGCGCTCGCTTTCCATTTCGGTGGATTTAGGTGGCCGCTTGCTTGTTTTCCACCTTGTATTATAAAAAAAAAACATTTCAAGTAAAATTTTGTGACATGATTTTACAAAACTATAAATGTAAATATTTGAAGAAAGGAACAAAAACTACTGCTACTTAACAAAAATTGCAGTGAAGAAGCAAAATTACAATAGTAATTCTTAGCCAATAGCATAGTAGACCTTTGTTGTCATTTTATGAATTGAATTTTAACATTTGCAATTGAAACTTTTACAAATGTAACCAATGAAATAAAGTTTTTTTTTAATTTCATGCGCATGTAAGCTCGTGGAAACAGCTAGTAAAATATAAAGATACGATATTTTATTGAAATACAGGAGTCGGGTTATATGTTGTGATATCGCATACGATTTATAAATAAGCTTGTTCAAGTTAAGAGGCTTAACGTATATGGTTCACTTGAATAGAGGCTGCAGGAGCTGAACGTAACATTTGTATTCATAAAATGGAATGCACGTCGGAAGCCTCCCATTTACTTTTAAGCTCTGGAAATGGGTATAGCAAAGTTACTAGTTTTCTAAAAACAATATTTAAAATTACCCCTTATAAAGCAAACAAATATGTCAATAATAACTATTATAATATACTAGCTATCGCCCGCGACTCCTACCGTGCGGAATTTAAAATAACTTAGTAAATAGCCTATCTGTATACTCGTGTACACCATATTTATTTATATACTAATGCATATTGTACCTGCATCGGTTGAAATATTTTTATCCAATATCCTAATGCAAATCGATATAATCTACGGAAAACGGTTTAAGCCCTCGCAGATCTTATTACCGGTATCGGATAAGCGAAATCGAAGTCAAACTTTAAAAGCGAGTCATGGAAAAATCGGTAAATGTTTATAGTATAAGCTATCTACGGACAAAATATTTGCTTTTATTTCTCGACGGTTGCTACAGGCTAAAAGCTTACCCTCACGTCAACCTCATATTTTTTCTTTTTTACTCGATGTTTCGAAATCAACATCAAACTCGATAAATCTCGTAGTTCGGTCAAGAGAGTTTTAACTGTAAGTGTCGAACTTTTCAGTTAAAATTGTTAGTTGGAAGTGAACTATACTTGCTTTATAATCACTTATATCAAAAAAGTGGATACAGTACTTGTTCTTAATGTTCATAATTTTATATTTGTTCCTTTATCTTTTTTCAAGAAAAAAGTAATGTTAGGGCGGGCGCACAACCTTGACAAAACTATTACACAACAGTTGTACGATTGTCGGTTGTTTCGCAGCCCATTCAACTGTTTAGTTTCACAATTAAAAATCGAGTAGCGTGCACACTTCCATGTAATCTCATAGGAATCAAAGAGCGATTATACGGTAGTGCTATAGCTTAGTCAAAGCCGTACAAGCGCTCTTAACGTCAATTTGTTAAAAGTCACTTAACGTCAGTTATAAATTCTTTTCCAAGATATTTTTAAATACAAAAGTTAACATAAAATAGTCTTGTAACTTTAGAGAAGCGTTGCTGGCTGTAACGTAAGCCGGTATCGGAATTTTCCCAGAGGATATCACGTTTAAATATCGGCATACCGCATACCGAACGCAATTACCTTTGCTGTCACTATAAATTCTCAGCATACAACCTTAAAAATACAATTTGTATTACATTCTTAGAGTTTTGAAAAAATAAATGTTAATAAAAATTCATTAAAAATCTATCAATACCTAA
This sequence comes from Papilio polytes, assembly GCF_000836215.1. Taxonomy (NCBI): domain Eukaryota; kingdom Metazoa; phylum Arthropoda; class Insecta; order Lepidoptera; family Papilionidae; genus Papilio; species Papilio polytes. The sequence continues at coordinate 581,863 of NW_013525102.1, read as the reverse complement.
AGACTTAGGATGACAAATACCACTTTAATACTAAAGCGATATTTAAATAATCCAATAGCGTCTAGAATAACAATGCTATACTAAACCTCCACATTTCATTCAATTAATGTCACCTTATGATCAGATTTTACGGAGTGTTTAAGATCTGTTTATATTCGGCCATTTTTGACGTTAAATCAATGCTGATATAGACTAGATAATATTATATTAACATTCGGCGATAGCTACTGCATACAGGGTTAGCAAAAGGCACTATATACGAGTAGTAACATCATGTACACGGTGATGCAAAATATCATTAGCTGGTTACGTTTACAGATCAGTGCATCGCACGACGTAAACTCAATTTATCTGAGCTCTCCGGCCTCTGCTCTTCGCAAATGTCAACAACGTAGTATACTTTTTTATTTTTGTGTTACGTTTCTTATGTAACATACCTCGATTTTTTAAAGTTATTGACCTGACTAAAATAGTTATTGTTGTCATTTTGAAGAACCATTTTAAGTAAAGTGAGCTGTTTTTTCGAGTATTATCTTTATATACTAGCTGTTGCTCGCGACTTTGTCCGCTTGAAATAAAAAATAAAACAAAATGGCGTATGTTACTCACAGATAAATTACCTTTTTAACGGTGAAAGGATTTTTAAAATCGGCCCAGTATTTTTAGTTATTACAATACATACAAAAATACAAATCTTTCCTCTTTATAAAATTAGTACCGATAAAGATTAGGCAAAGCAGAATTATTAGATACTTTTTGTGTTTAGCACCAGAATTACTATTAGGAAATTCGTAAAAACAAAAGATAACTAACAAGGAAAAATTGCAATGAGGCGAATGTTTAATCAACGTTCTCACTTAATCACTTTAAGCTCTCTCCATGACCTTCTATCGATGCGATCATTCGAATTAAAGTGTCTCGGATATTGCAGCGATCAGACGAATGAAGCCCGTCTGAACGGATATTCATTCGGACATACGTTCCTCTCTTTATCACTTTGTCGAGAGGCTGTCAAACTGTCGCACCGTGAAGTATTGGAAGAGATTGCGTCAATCAGGTTCGTGGGCTTTTAATTTATTTTTAAGGGCATTGCTTTAAACACGATTACACACGTATTTCCAAACCAGTACGACTTAGGGTACTTCAAGAAGCAAGTCTACAATTTCCTCAAAGGCTGTCAACGCATCTGTAGTTCCTCTGGTATTGCGGATGTCTATGGGAACACTTTTGTGTTCCTGTCGCTCGTTTGCCTCCTCTTAAAAAAAAACACATTTACGATTAACAATTAACAAATACTATTGGTCTTTGTTTTCTTTTAATAAATCATTTCTGCTGATAATACAAAACAGCAAGTGCAAAGTAATATGATCGAAGCGTGTGTTGGCTTTTCCAATTTGCCGGTTTTCGTCCGCACTGGCATTGCAATTGATGACGGGACAACTATGACGGATACAAATTACGTTACGACATGTCGAATACCCGGAGGGAAAACATTGCGACTTTTGTCGCGTATTTTCTTGCTTTTATTAAACGTTACGAGAGATCCTGTTTACTTTTCTAGTTGAATAACGTTCTGTGTACTCACCGTATTTAGTTCCTTTCGAATTAATTTCTTCAGGAATGATTATAAAACTATTTATTTATTCTTCTTTTCCAAGACAAGTTATAAATACAGCTTCCCAGGGATAAATATTCATCGCTATAAGCCCCTCCACCTCCGTCGCCACTGCCTCGATATTCTCAAATGTACATTTCAAGCCAAAGCTGAAATAGATTAAGGGAAATTTAAACCAAATGTACTTTCAGGAACGTTTCTACTCTATTTAAAAGTCTTTTTGTGATCCTCTTTTCATTAAAATCGTTATTTAATTTCACAGTCCATAAAAATACAGGATATAATAGAACATTGAAATGTTAAGAATCAAAGTTGCTGAAGTATTTGTCAAGGAGCTCCTCAATAGGATTTCCTTTGTGAAGACAACAAAAGTATAGACAATGCACGAGCAATTAATTAGTCGTCGAGAAGCAACGATCCTCATTGAATTGCAAATTGTTGAAGTTGTACAAAACAATAGCTGGTCTTCGTTAAAGCAGCAACAAAAGCAGCAAGCGAGAGCCATCCAATTTACAACAAACTTCCACGGAAACAAAAAACGTAACAACAAAAACGGTACATGTTGCCTACCCAATTATGTTACTACGGGAAAATATTACAATTAAAAACAAATAAGTACACTATTTTTATTTATACCATTCTTTTCATTAAAATACTAATTATAATCTACAAAGCTTGATAAATTCAATTAAAAAGGTAAAAAATACCTAGTAAAACTATGGTGTGTTGTTATTTAGATGAAACAGGCAGTTAAGAATGTTTTGTAATTAAAAAGAATAATCCGAAAAATTAACTTTTTTCGCAAACCTATCAAGAGCTCGCACTAATGAAACAACTGTTGCTACTTTTGCTTACGTTAAACGTAGTTTATAATTTTCGATATGTTGGAGGTAAAAAATGTTTTCATAATATTTAAATATTCAATAATTCATTTACAAGAAGAACTATCTTATTTACGTAACGGTGAAAAGCGGTAGTCATTTAGGTAGGGGAGGGGTTGCACAGAAAGACGTAATAGTCCTCTTTTTGAACGTCCCTTCTCTGTCCATTTATATCCACATGTGGATGTCTATGAACAACGATCATTCCGCTATTTAACTTCTTGCGCTCCGCTTGCTTGTGTCTCATCTTATACGATAAAAAAAATTAACTATCTTGTCTTTAACTGTATAAAAATGTACGCAATTCAAATTATATTTCGCAATGCTTCCTACCAGTGTTCGTATTATAAAATAAAAGAAATATTTAAAAGAATCCAGATGGTACGAAAGGCAATTAAGGACAGCGGCGGCGCGGACCCAAATTGCACAACTATTCTCTCCTCGAACAAAAGTATATTTTATATGAATAAAAGTTTATGTTGAACATTTAAACTTTACGTAACCTAGTATTGTGTTGATTACTTGTTCGTAAAAACCCATAGAACATTTATTACTTCAAATTCTGAATGGGTACCTTTTGAAAAACGTTGACTAAATTTTTAATAATCTATCACATTCTCCAGCGAGATTGACTCGACTTACGAGAGTAAAGTTTAATTTTTACAGGTAGGACTAGATTCTCAGGTCATGTGGTGGGAGGAGTGGCCGTCCCAATAGTGATGTACCCGCACGTGGCCCAGGTCCTGACTTTCTTCATGACTTTCTTCATTCTATCTGCGGTGGCTCAATCATCAGTGATCGTGTCATAATAACAGCCGCACACTGCTTATACATAAAACATATGGAGAAAAGACTGGATGCAAAGGATGTTTTAGTTTATCTCGGTATAGTATGCCTATGTTTATAAATTATTTCACGTGATTTCGGAATGGCGGCAGCGATTAATGGTAGCCAGACTTCACTGTATGAACGTGGACTTATCCCTATAGTAATTTGTCCTGCATCGGACTTCAACAATTATTGTTGTTAACTAGAAATGTAAAAAATTCTTACCATAGCTTTCCATTGCCAAAAATAAAGATAAGACTTAAAGGGTGTGTTTTTATTATTTTTAAAGTGTTTTTGCGAGATGAATATATTGTAGGGTATTAATTGTCATTGGTATTGTTCCAGGATCCGACATATTATCACAAGGTGTAAAATACAACGTGTGCAAAATTGTCACACACGAGCGGTATCGAGGTGATGATGAAGTACACTTTTATTTTTATGATATCGGATTGCTTTTGTTGTCACGTAACATACGATTTGGACCTACAGTCAGAAAAGTGGAAATAGCACCAAATAGTTATTTTAGAAACGCAAAATACAGTTTCACTTTAGCTGGATTTGGAGCTGTTACGGTAAGTAAAAGAAAAAATAGAATACTGGACAATATTGACATAGTATTAACAGGGCGGCTTTAGAATAGGGCGTGGTAAGGCGACCGCCCAGGGCGCTCGACAGAAAAGGGCGACATAGGTCCGTATAAATTTCGCTCAGAGCTGTAAAACCGTTACTAGTTTTGATCAAATGATATGGTACTTTGAAAACATCAAAGATAATCTAATATTAAGTTAATTATTAATTAAATACAGAATGTTTATCCAGTCAGTCCGTCCATGAAACTCAAAGCAACTCGAATGTACTACGTGAGAACAAAATTATGTAATGAAAGTCAGTCCTTTAGAGAGGTTATGGAGGTACCGAAACACATGTTTTGCTTGATCGGACAAGGATGGACCAGCGATTGCTTTGGTGACTCGGGCTCCGGAATTATTTGGAAGAGGTAAAAGCAAACAGTATACATACATACATAAACAAAATTATGATACATAAACATTTAAAAACTTGTTGCCTATAAGAACTACGGAATATTAATTTCAAATGAAACGCTCAGATTTTTTTTATGATATAAGGTGACAAGCTAGGCAGCGGCCATCCAAATTCGTCAAAATAGCGAAGTGGGGGAGATGGAGACACATAGTAAGAGAATATCCCTTCCTATGCATCCCATTTTGCGACAAATCCACTTCTCATCCTTTCCTTATAAGAAAAGGGTGGGAAGAGAAAGTTTACTAAAATTGGGCCACCGGCACATCAGACGAAAAGCAGAATCACTTCCATTTTTTTTTTTTATAACATAAGGTGGCAAATGAGCAAGCGGCCACCTGAAACCGCCAAAATGGCGAAGCGACTGCTGTCCATAGACATCCGCAATTGCAGATGCGTTGCCTACCCGTATACGATGGAGGAGGAGACGCACATAAAGAGGATATTTCCCCTTCCTATGCATCTCCTCCACCGCCAAATCCACTTCCTCTTCCCAACCTCTCCTTATAAGAAAAGGGTGGTAAAGAAGGACTTAAATTAGGCCTCCGGCACCACTCTCATCAGACGAAACACGGTATTGCTTCCATTTCACGCCTATCTTCTGTGTGGTCGTGGTATTACACCGGGCGCGCCGGCCCATTCGTGCTAAGATGTTAAAGCGGGCACTACCACTGTTTCACTCATGTCTTTTGTTTGGTCGACTTATTGCACAGGGCGAGTTAAATCGAGCTCTACCACTATTACACGTTCAATTTCGCTAGCGAACTTATGAAGGGATCAATGTTTTCAAACAATTTTACTTAAAAATTGAGTATGCTTAATCATTTATATTTTCAGGTACTTGGTAGGAGTAGTATCGACAGGGCGAGATATCTTCTGCGGTTCGGACACACTCCCCTCAATGTACACTGACGTCGTGTATTTTAGGAAATGGGTCAAAGCGAAGACTATCGAACTCGAGTCTATACCTGTGAAACAATGTCCTAGTGAACAAAAAGGCAAAAAATTAAAAAAAAAGAAAGTCGAATTAAAATTACAATTAACATGAAAGCTTAAGAATATAGACAATTTTAGGACTAAATAAAATGTTTTTTTTTGTGCACATTTTTTTTAGTATTTGAACATAGTTACAACTATCATATTGTAGCCTATTATCTAAGTTTTTCTTTAAAGTAACTTTATCTCCTTTCTTCTGCAGTATCTTTATAACGATTTTTTTTATGATTATGTGATTATGTATAAAAACAAGCTATCGCCCGCGACTCCGTTCGCGTGAAATCATACTTCATACTAATGTTATAAAAGCGAAAGTTTAGATGGATGGATGGATGGATGGATGTTAGAGTTTGTAGCCTAAACAGCTGAACGAATTACGATTAAATTTGGCATAGATGTATAGGAAAGTCTGGAAGAACAGAACGTGAAATTAAAACTAAAAACATAAGTGAGTAGCCTATCTGTGCTACAAACTCTAACAAACATCCATCCATCTAAACTTTCACATTTATAATATTAGTATGATTACTTTCCTCGTAAATTGTGTATATTAAGCAAATAATGTTGAACAGAAATAATTTATGAGTCAGAATTGTTTACAATATCGTGGAAATCCGTAGAGGAAATTGATGTTAGCCTCTACATAGAAGGATTTCCTGTAAGCCTTTAGCAGTAGGTCTGCGGAACGTTTTTGCTTAATGTAGTCATTACCGGACTTAATGGCGCGCATTAGACAAGTCATTCCCGCGCTTTATGCACAGCGAACAGCGTTTGTAGAACTTGTTACTCATTAATCCGGCAGAAAATCCAATAATCAATACAAAAGCTAATTTCTATTCCATTAAAAACGGTTGCCGTTATAACCGTTCATTTGTTATTTCGTAAAACTTTTGACAAATATAATTTTACACATGCATTCGTTGAAAATAACCTTTTTAACACTTATATGGATTAAAATAATAGTTCTTTTAATGTAAGCCGTAATATAAAATTTTAAATTCGCGAAAATATTTTCTATTATTACGAATAAAGAACCCATTCGTGGAAGAAAACTCATATCATGCGATTTGATATTTCGAGCCATCTGACATTGCATTTGCCTGGAGGTTTCCGATATGTGCACATTGGTACGTAATGTAATTTGTATGCGTCATGTTATCCTCAGACCTGACAGCGAATGTAATGATTCTATTCACAAAAGTAAAGCTATTGGGGGAAAAGTCTATTTTGAACAATACTTAATTTTAAAAAATGTATTTCACTTTTTAAACTTATCTTTTCAAGTTAAATCGTTTGTAATGTAAAAATGTATATACGTAGCTGCGAAATAACATTATAGATCGTAGTTAAAAGTTTGTTTTACATAAATTACATAAAAAAGGTTACGTAAAAAATAGAAAAAAGACAAAAGGAACAAAAAGGGTGCAGTAAAAGGTGTTTTTTGCGATGTAGCCATTTAAAAAATTTAAGAGTAGCGTGCCTGCCGAGCCATCGCACTATGCTCGCTAAATATTACACAACCTTCAGGCACGGCCTTTAAATAAAACATGTCTGGTGAGGGCGTTGACTTTTTATTTTCAAGCAACATCTAATATTGTATTCTTTTTTCGAAATTTACTTTGTTCTTTTTATTATAACCTCAACCTGCCATAGCCATAGATATGGATGGTCCATAAACTACAGGAACTAAAGAAGCGTTGTCGACCATTAATATCATAAAAAGCAATTTAAGGCTAATTTTTAAATTGAAGATTTAAACTAGAACAAGTCGAGCTATTCTAATTTTTATTAAAATAGCTCGACTTCTTTCGAAAAATTCCTTTATGTTTTTATATGAAGGATCCTTTTTAAGAAAACAACTCCCCGTTTGATAGAACAAAACAATGTTAAATTAAACTCGTTAGTAACTTGTACTCAAAGACAGATATTTACACATAGATAACCAAGAAAGTTCTTCGTGTAACATACGTGTTATCTTCACGGGTAAAACTTTGTCACATTACCTATTGTATTTCTTAAAGATTTTTTTTTATAATACAATAAATAAAGTGGAATCTAAGGTATAAAAAGAACATTTCTTTCTATCTGAGAACTTAACAAATGGACAGTATAGTCCATTCCCTTCCCCGTGTAATAAGTTTTTGAGATTTTACGGAACAAACTAGTGAATAATGTTTTTTTTTTTTCAAAGTCTAATTTCCTTTTTCAGATTTTATATCAAGAGGTTAAGGCATACGATTTTATTATTACTACAATGCTAAGCACGATTCTATTATTACAATAATGCAGATTCATAAATTAGGTACTTAACTGTAGATATTTAACTTCGATAAGTGTGAAACAAATTAACTGTATTTACTACAAAATTGGCAGTATAGTATTAAAGGGTTATTCTCTGGTGAATATGATAATTTTATTATGTCGATAGATAGTTCAGATTATATTTAACTTTTGACATCTAGGTATTTCGAGATCGAAAACGAAGACACTTTTGGCAGTCCTAATCAATTAATAAAAATAATAATGTTTTATTTTTTATCTTAATTATAATATCGATATTAGTATAATTAACTTCCTTTAATAATCGGACGACTCTATTGCGTTAACGAGCAACTGCTCGTCGTTGCAAGCAATTATGACGAGAAATTATGCAGCGCCATGCCGTCACGCCACATTACCGCCATGTGCCCTGAAGCGAATACTCTACGGGGCATACGTGTCGAGATATCGTAAGTACACATACCAGGAAGGACAGAAATTAAAATTCATTAGAAAGCAATCTCTGACACCAGAGTTATGTAGAAACGCAATTTACCTATACTATAACCGAACTTTGCTACATTATTGCGTTGAATGTCTATCTCATACAGCTTTCCTGAATTAAATCGTATAGAGGGCGTTTGTAAACGAAGTGTATCTAATTCCAACATTGGCAACGGATATGTGCTTTCCTGGTACAGTTGAATTTCAAAGGCGTCAGTTATTATCAGCATGTAAGGAGTTCTGGAGACTAATGTTTGCCTAATTAACGATGACCGTGTTAATTTCCTATTTTTTTTCAAAAGTTAAGAGTTTACGTTAATTATTTTTAAGATTGTGTTTATCATCGAACTATGAAATAACTGTAATAACTAAAATATGTAGCTGTGTTTAATTTGACGCCTAACCTAATAATTAAAACGTAATAAAAATAGAAATTATCCGAAGTATAAAGTAAATACCATCCTTCTTAGAAATAACTCCTGAGGGTTCCTGAACGGGGGTTTGACATTTGATATGATGTCAAAGTCATTGACATCATATCAAATGTCAAAGCATGTCAATGTCAGCGACATGTTCATATCAACAAATAAAACATTATATCGTAATAATCAAATATTTCAATATTACTTTAATAATGATATCATAGGACTGAGGAGTAATTTTAAATTTAAAACTATATAAAAATGAAATTGTGGTCTTGGGTAAATACACGTAAAATTTGTTGTTTTCCTTGCTTTATAATAAAATAGTACTTGTTATACATAAAATTACAGGGAGCAAACTCGCACGGTCAACTAGGCGCTGAAACCATTAGCGAACAAGTAGAAAAACCAACAAAGATTGTCCTACCAGAGTCGTGTAACAACGTAAAACAAATATCATGTGGTGGTGGCCATACTCTTCTTTTAGACAACGAAGGTAAACTTTACTCATGTGGATGGAATTTAAACAAACAATTAGCGATTAATGAAAATTTAAAAGAATCGGCAACATTTAAAAGAGTGTGGTGTCTCAGCGGTATCAAATTCACAAATATAACAACAGGATGGGACTTTAGTGGTGCTGTCTCTGATGATAACTTTTTATTTGTCTGGGGCTCAAATAACAATGGACAATTGGGACTGCCCAAACCACAATTTTCCGAACTCCAGAAACCATTTAGGTTACAAGTCAATGCATGTTCCATTTCAATGGGTTTAAGGCACACTGCTATTGTTAATTCTAAAGGTGAAGTTTGGGTCACTGGCTGTGGGAAACATGGACAACTGGGTCTCGGAAAGGATGTACTAATTTCAGATAGATTTCAAAAAGTTTTAAATGTTGGTAAAATAACTCACATTTCATGTGGACAAAATCATACAGTTACTTGGTCTTCTAAAGAAAATGCTTTATATGTATGGGGTGATAATAAACATGGTCAGTTATTACTGCGTTGCAGTCAAAAACTGTGGCTAAGAAATGTTTATGAGCCACAAAAAGTAGAAATAGGTGTGAAAAAGAAAGTCAGGAAGTTATTAAGTGGATGGACAAACATACTGCTATTGCTTGAAGATGATACAATGCTTACATGGGGTCGTAATAATTTTTACCAGCTTGGTACTGATGAGCCATTTACAGGAAAATTAATTACTTTAAAACTCCCAGGTAGATGAACAATTTTTTTACCTTTAATTATTAACTCTTGTACAGTATTAACAAGATGGCAAACCTAAGTAATCAATAGAGCTTTCTTACTAATATTATAATTTGAATTGAAGTGTACAAATAGCAAAAATCGCTCAGCTTGCACTTACTTGGTGAATTCTTGATGAATTGGCCCACAACCATAAATTTGAATCCTGGGCTCACGCTAAGCAAGTACTAGCAGTCTATGCTCTATAAATTTCTGTTATAGGTTGTCAGAATGATTTTTTGGTAAATATTCAAAATCAAAAGGTCTAATACTGAAACATAATAATTCCAGGTAATAGAGGAGTAAAAGACGTAGCCTTAGGTTCAGAGCATACAATATGCTTGGCAGGTGACAATACCATATGGGCATGGGGTTGGAATGAGCATGCAAACACAGGCATCTCTTTAGATCCAGTCATACCTTCTCCGACTTTAGTTCCCTTTGATTATGATGGAAATGAAGTAATACAAATCTATGCAGGAGGTGCCCATAATTTTATAGTAACCCAAGAGAAAAATTATGAAGAGTAACTATTCTTTTAAGTAGCTGCAATATGAGACAAGTATCATTTGTTACTTAATTTTTTTTTGTTTTATGTATCTATGAAGAAAATATTCAAACATTTGTGAATAATATATTTTTAAATTACTACATAAACTCATCCAAATAGCTTTTTAAAAAGCTAAATAGTCAATAAATAAAAGCTTTATTGTGATAAATGTATTTATTGGTTATCAATTCAGAAACAAGGGATACATATTTTATATCATGCCATTTACATTACATGTAATATGCAATAAAATGTGTACATTGCCTTGCCTCAATTAGAATCGAAGGTCGCCATTTGTCCCAGAACAAGGAGGTATTGAAGGGGCTGTGTTAGCAAAATTATCTTTTATGAGCCTGTTTTCGTCATTTAGAATAAAAAAAACACCAAAACACAATATCTCTATGTACGAAAGCTAATCTTCCATGATAGTCCAACACTGAATGTGAAAGTGCTCAAATTATCAAATAAATTTGTCGTTTATTAGTCATTTTTATATGAATTTTGTAAAACAGATATTTAACAAAAAATATACAAGCTAGCACCAACATACTTCACATTTTTAAAATGTAAAAACCATTACAAATCTTGGTATGTGCTATTCACTCTGTTATATGTTTAACTCAAACTGTATTCACTACATTTATGACAAAAACAATACAAATTTCAACAAACCATAAAATTAAGGTATCAAAATAAAATTATCAATTTATGACACTTATAGCAAAACTATCCTAAAAGGATTACATAATGACTTTAATAAAATGTGCCTTTAAAATATCCTAGACTATATTAAATTCTAGTTACAATGAACCAAGTAGTTTTCTATATAAACAGAATCTAGTGCAAGAATATTATTATCAAAAATGTCTAAGCTCTCTTAAATATCATCAAATAATGATGACATTGTTTCTATTAAATAGACATTAATATGTGCGTAATGTGAAAATAGTAATAAAAATAAAATGTAATGTAATGTAAAATAAAAAGTAATACTTGGTATCCAACTGTATAACCCATATGAATTAACTAGAGACCTAGGCTGTAGTCATTCAAAATAATCTTTTAACATATACAGAGTTAGCAATAGAGAATATTATAAAGCGTAAACACACACTTCTTTATGTAAGATGTCCATAATCTCAGCATACTTTTTAATATTGCTTTAATATAAATAAAATGTACAATAGTCTATAGGCTATATGTTTCACACTATTTAATTTAGGGATGAAGAAATCGTAAAAAGTATCAGGCAGGTAAAGAACAAAAACTACAAGCCAATAACAGAAGCAAGATAGCTATAGAAAGTCATTGTTAGCAAATGGCAAACACCTTTGTTGTTATTTGTGCATTTGAATTTTGACATTTGCATTTGGAAGTTTTACAAATTCAAACAATTAAAGTTTATATAATTTCATACAAATGATGCTGGTCAGGAACATATAGTATTACAATTGGAATCTAAATAGAAATGACATCATAAAGCCAATGCTGGCTTAGAAAGGGGGTTACTTTCCACCAGTCTCAAGTTAACTTATACAGTTTACAATTTTGATACTTTTTCTAGATTTCTTTAGTATCAAATTACTAATATGCATTTATGATTATGATTAATGATATTTTACTGAGATTTATATTTATAATTGTGGAAATATAGTGGGTTTATTCTATTTATAATAAAATGTTGAAACCTATAAGTTAGTTTAAATTTTTAGAATAATCAAAAATCCATCAATACAATATAGCCTCTACAGTGTATTTTATGACTATTAGTTGAAAAAATTCAATTCAACCTTGTATAATACTAAAAAGAGGTTTATGTTACCAAAATTGGTTTTGCATTGACTTGAAAAACAAGAAAACAATATTGAAAATAACATTTGAAGTCTGTGTTATCTAGGATACTTTAACAGCATTTCATATAATAGTAATGAGCAACAAAGCTCTTTATTTTGCATTTTTCGATTGCTACCTCTTCCTTTCACCTTTTTGTGTCTTACGCTTTTCTTTCTTTTCTTCTTTAAGCTGTTTCTGTTTTTCCCTGCAAAGATAAATAACTCATTATTGCATCGGCAGTTATCTTACTAATATTAATGTGAATGTTTAGATTGATGAATGTTTGTCCCTTTTTTAGTCCGCACAGTGTCACTGGAAACTATTTGTAAAGTAATTATTACAAATACCACCAATTATGTAATTCTCACCTGTCTTCTCTATCTTTCTCCTTTTTACGCTGGGCCTCAAGTCTGGCTTGTTCCCTTCTCTCTTTAGCAGCCGCAGCAACATCTAAAGCATTTGTGTTCTTCACCAAGTCAGAGCTTTCCGGTTCTTCAGCATTGCACTGATCTTCCTGAAACAGGGCAATATAACAAATGATATATGAAGTACTGAATATATATTCTGCAATGGTAGTATGACATTAGTTACCTCATTGTCTGAAAGCTGACTATATTGAGATAAAATTGCTTCTCGTATTTTCTTCTCTTCATCGGTATATTCTCGCCGTGTAGTTGTTGCAAGTGACTGAGATTCTAACAGCTTAGCTAATTGAAGATCTACATCAGCCACAGGTTTTAATACTTCTTTAGGCTTGCATGACTCCCATTTCTCTATTATCTCATTAATATGCTCTGTTATATTACTCTCCTGTTAAATTTTTGAAGAAATTAAGGAAACTTAAATTTCTATGCATGTTCCAACCGCTATTTAAACTTACCAAAATTTCGGAAAGTATACCCTCCAGGGCATCTTTCTTTTCATCGATAGAATCCTCGCTTTCTAATATACCAGATATATAGTTTCCGAAAACTCCTTCATCAGTTTTCAACGATTTTAACTTCGCACTTAACCACGGCTCAAATTCACTCACTGAAGCCGCCATATTGTCTATTTTCTATTTGACAGATTGACAGTTCTATTCCATGATTCCTTTTGGATATTTTTCTCCATATTATTCGAAACTGTAATTTTTCTTAAATTCTTTCTAACTTTTGTTACTTGTTTTGTAAACTAACGAAATATTTTTTGATGAAGTGTTGATTAATACAAATTGTATATTTGTATGTATTTAAGTTAGGAATTTAGATTGTAGAGTTTTAAAGTATCGAGACAAGCGGGCTCTGGTCTCAGCTTTTCATTATTCTATCTCAGCTTATTTAAAAAGATTTTTTGGAAATTGGGTCAGAACTATTACGATTTTACTTATTTTACGAACATCATGCTAAGCTTTTCATCTGTATAATGGTGTTATATTCTATGTGGTATGAAGTTTGACAGAAATGAATCGGCATCATTTCTGTTTCTGATTTGTCAATTTGATGCTTACCGTGATCTTAAGTATTGTTCAATTCTCTACTAATTATTTTTATAATAGTTTATAACTAAAATTTCAACATGTCTGCAAGATATGACAGGGCCATCACCGTATTTTCGCCAGACGGTCATTTATTGCAAGTAGAATATGCGCAAGAAGCTGTTCGCAAGGGATCAACAGCGGTAAGTTTTGCTACACAAGGTGGTGACTTGCCCATTTGTTACAATTCTAAACAAAAAATTATTTCAGGTAGGTGTTCGCGGTAACGATGTCGTTGTTTTAGGGGTTGAGAAGAAATCTGTCGCCAAACTTCAAGAAGAAAGAACTGTGCGTAAGATTTGTCTGCTCGACGAACATGTAGTAATGGCCTTTGCCGGCTTGACGGCCGACGCTCGTATTCTTATTAATAGAGCACAAATCGAATGTCAATCTCACAAACTCACTGTTGAAGATCCTGTTACATTAGAATATATCACCAGATATATTGCTGGTCTTAAACAAAAATATACTCAAAGCAACGGACGTAGACCTTTCGGTATTTCGTGCCTTATTGGTGGTTTTGATTACGACGGACAACCTCATTTATTCCAAACGGAACCATCTGGAATCTATTATGAATGGAAAGCTAATGCCACAGGGAGATCAGCTAAGACTGTAAGAGAGTTTTTGGAAAAAAATTACAATGCAGAGGAAGTTGCTACAGAAAAAGGTGCAGTCAAGGTATGTAAAATGCATTCCAATGGATTTGCATTATTCATTATTGAATTAAATCTTCAATTCACAAATTGTATGTTTTAAACATATTTAGTTACCAAATTCTTAACCTTCTTACCATGTTATAAATAAATATATTTATTTTATTAAACATGGTAATCAATGTAACCAAATAGATTGATTTTTGATTATTGACTTGAAATTTAAACTATTGTAGCTTGCCATCCGAGCTCTTCTTGAAGTTGTACAATCAGGACAAAAGAACTTGGAGATTGCGGTAATGAGACGTAACCAGTTAATGCAGATGCTCGACATTGACACTATCAACTCATATGTCTCAGTTATTGAAAAAGAAAAAGAGGAGGAGGCAGAAAAGAAAAAGCAGAAGAAGTAGTAATAACACTGTATTTTTATGTTTTCACAAATAAAGGAAGTTATGGCTTAAAAATATATTTTTGATGAATTTCATTGTGATTTCATATGTAGTCACAAAGGACCGCTTTAAAAAACTTTTTAAGGGTGCAAAATTAACATAACATTTTTTCTAAATTATATCATTAAATGTAAGACAAATGCAATATTTACAAATGGATAGTTTGTGATATTTGAGTGTATAATTCTTTCAAGTTAGAGGAAGACTCTGGAGCGGAATTCTTGTTGATGATAATATCATTAAACATTTGGTCCCATTCACTGTGATAGTGAGTCATATTTTCATCATGTCTCTGAAAAAAGTTTATAAAGAACTTCATAATTGTTTCTTTCTAGAAAAAAGTTATTATTTCATCCAAACTCACCTCAGTCATAGATACATCATCATTTTGATCATTACTAATGGAAGGAAGCACACAATTTAAGAATTGGTGATCAATTGGTTTTGATTCCATTTTCCTTTCAATATCATGTCTATTCTCATTGACTATATTGAATTCAGCTAACAGCTCAACTCCAGAACTTTCCGATGGTACAGGATCCAGATCAGGCATATTCAGAAACTGTCCAGGGAAACTATCAACATTCTGTTGACATGAGTCATCACTAAAACCCAACAATGTATCTTGCGACTTATCTCTGTAAAGGTTAACCAATACCAATATAATAAAATTAAACACTTTGTTATGTAGGATGTCGGCAATAACAACATATTTTTGCATATTTTTTTATAAAAATACTATACTTACATGATATAGGCCATTATATTTTTTGCTGTTTAATTTAAGGGTGAATAAATTGGAAAAAAATCACGCTGGGAAGGGCCAAAAACTACAAGCCAACAGCAGTAAAGCAAAATTGTCACGGTAATGGTAATTGTTAGCTATGAGAACAGCTTGTCTATAAGAAAAACAACTTTTACATAAGTAATGTGTAATTAAAAACTTACCCAAAGTTCTGGAATCCATCACCAGCATTAATATAATTTTCCTGAGGTTTTTCAGCGGATAGGACTAAAGGATGAGATGGAATAGTTTTTTAGGAATAAATTTGTAATGGAAAAAAAATAGTAGGTAAATAAGAATTATTGCAGGATGGGATAAAGGATAAAAACCTGGTAAATTTTGTTCTTTATGAACATTATTGTTTTCACTGTTGGGTATTAACCAGTCTCCAGAAATGCTGTCATCATCACCAAAATCATCTTGTACATCTAAAAAACATATTGTTTATGGTAAGATACATTTTTATATGTGAGATTTTATGGTCTGGTTTGTAAGGTGACTGTTACAGCACATAGAAAAGGTTCTTTTTAATAATCTTAACAAGACAGAGGTGACTTTCAGGTCACTTTTGTACTAATAAATAAAATAAAATGTCTTAAAAAATACTTATGATCAGATCATGAATTTGCTAAAAAATAATTAAAGATTCTATACCTTCAAAGTCATTAGTCAGATTAAATTGTTTAGGCGAGCTTTGCATGAAAAGTTCTTGTGCAGCTTTCTTCAGAGCGATTCTTAGTGCTCGTCGCGCTTTTTGTAGCGGAGTTATGAACGCACTTTGGTCAGTGCAATTAAATATATTCTAATAAGAACAAAAGGAATATTAGAGATGTTGATGAGAAAATATTTCTAGATTTAAATGGGTACAACAATAGTTATACCTTGGGTTTTGAATTTCGTTTTAATGTCAGCGCTTTTCTTGTAATTTTATTTAATAATTCAGGCCTGCCATATTGAAAGAAGTCGTGAATATACTCGTGCATGTAAGGATTACTTGAATTACAAAGTGGGTCTTGTAGATGCGAAGTAACTTTTCGAAAACCATACAAGTTAA
This sequence comes from Papilio polytes, assembly GCF_000836215.1. Lineage (NCBI taxonomy): Eukaryota > Metazoa > Arthropoda > Insecta > Lepidoptera > Papilionidae > Papilio > Papilio polytes. Next base: position 565,219 of record NW_013525102.1, on the reverse strand, counting down.
GTTGTCTAACAAAACTTGAAATGTTCGTTGTTTTAAATATAGAGTTATCGCATTGTAGATAAGTGTGTAGTATTCTATAATTTAGGAGGATAGTTCTACCACTACCACCCCACAATATTGCATCAGTGCGCATATTAAGCAGGAACCACAATTTATGAGGAAATCGCATTTGAAAAATGGCATTTTTATCTTCTTGCATAATTAATTACAATTATAATTTCTTCCACTCTTTAAAATTAGATTTAAAAATGGCGCCTTCGTAACGCCACACTTCAATCTCCAACCGTCTTTGTCTATGGTTCTTTTCTATTTTGGTTTTTAAAGCTTTTAAAGTCGTTACATTTTAAAATAACAACGTTTAATTTTTAAGAAACGATGAGATTATATAGAAATTAATTTTGTAGAAGCTGTTCAATTTTTAAAAAAGGATTGCACTTTTCTCAGTTCTAAATCCTATGTAATAGGTAACATATAAATCACCTACATTAACATTAAACTGTCAACTTCACGTTGACAGTATCAGCTGGAGTGAAAACTGACAACTGACAGTGTCATAATTTTTTGTGTGTATTCGAATTGCTTTATTTTGTTGCATATTGCTGTATCCGTCCATTTCTTTGTTCTTCCAATTTGATGCATTTCGAAAATCGTGTCGTAGATATCAGAAAGTAATGAAAAAGATAATTATATTTTTATGGCCTTGTTTGGATAGTGTTATAAAATTTTACTTGTGCATTGAACACCCGGTTACAACTTTAGATTGATAACATTGTAAATAATACACAATGAATAAGTCAAGGTAAGCCGTATTTCTTAATCTAGATCTTAAGATAGCTACGATCACGATTCATAGCGAGTTATTTAGTTACAAAACCCAGTACAAAATAAGTACAAAATGTAAAATAATTCAAGTTTAAAAGGGCTGGTGGTTTTTATTAATAAGTCAACTTGAAAAATCCATGTTGATCACTCTTATTTACACAGAGATGTATTAGGAAAACACATACAAATTATTTAAAATTAATTTAATGGACAGTTTTAGAACTAATATAATATCTCGCCTAATTGTGTCCTATTATCAATTAACATTAGCTTATTCTATTGTTCTGTGCACAATCTTTCTAATCTTCTTAAACAATTTCTTACAGATTTTCTATGTTAGTGCTGGAACCTGGTGAGATTTACTTTGAAGATTTCTCATGTATAATGAACACTCAAAACTCAAGAACAGCAGGCAACATTAGAACTGGTCATCTGAAACTTTGTTCTAAATCCCTTGTATTTGAACCAATAGAATGGGCTCATCCTCTTACAAAATTACATTTTAAAGATTGCACAGATATTAGCATTGTTGAGCAAACACATGAAAGTGATACAAAAAATGTGATCAAATTGACAATAAAACAATATTCAGAAATGTTAGAGGAAAATATAATTGCACCTTATAAATTTAAATATGAAAAACAAGATTTCTATTTCTTCTTTGATTTTGCATCTGCGGAAGAGTGTTTGAGTCAAATGCAACAATTACAGAGAGCTTCTACATTACATGCACCAGAACATAACAGTATGGTGGCGACAATATTACATTCCCGCTATATGAGGATGCTGTTTGACCCTGTTATGATGGATGACTTCACCGAGGAGATCATATGTGAAATGCAAGCTGAAAAAATATCACCACTTGTGAGACATCAAGGAAAATTAGCATTGACTCCAACTACTTTATACTTCCAACCTTTTAGTAATATTGAATGTGTAAGAAATTTTTTTAAACATAAATTTTTACTAGTCTTAGCAGTTAACTTATTAAAAACTAGTTGTTGCTCGCGACTTCGCCAGCGTGGTATTAAAGAATAATAAATATAGCCTATGTTACTCACATATAAATTACCTTTCCAACAGTTTAAGAATATTTAAAATCGGCCCAATAGTTTTTGAGTTATTTCAATACATACAAAAACACAAATCTTTCCACTTTATAATATTAGTATAGATATTGCGACACATAGTAATTAGAAATTACGGCTCACTTACCAAGTACTTTATGTAAGTACTAGCTAGTTCCAAACACTCTTAGAACTTAATTAAGTTTTTTTTTTATTTTATAAGGCTGTGTCACATCGAGCTCTTGTATATATACATGTAGTATTTCTAATTAATATATGATCCTTCAAAAATTTTAATTATACATGAAATATAATTTAATTGTAAAATCGATGTTTCACAGAGTCCAATATTTAAACTGAAGTTGGATGAGATGAGGAAAATGTACAAAAGAAGATTTTTACTAAGGCAAGTTGTATGTATCACACTACTCAATGTTATTTCTATGTATTTTCTAGTTTAACATAATTTTTAGTGTTTCAGTTTTAATTTGTAGTATAAAGTACAAGTGTTGATATATTGTAGAAATAATAATTATGCCTAATTTCGTTTGAATGTTTTGTATTTGTGCAACAGACATTTTTAGTACTGCATGACTGTACTAATATGGCTTAGCTTGAGTTTTTCAATTCATTTTTTTGTGTCTGTATTTATTTTGCAATTTGTTTTGTTAAATTTAAGTTACCTGTACAAAAACATAAATATGTGAATTAGTTATATCATATAGCATGAGTTCAATGACTGTTTTTGTACAGGTCGTCTTATGCTAATTATATTTTAATTGCTAATACCAATTTGTGCTGCCCAAGCTTGTGTTAAAGTTCAGTGTTGCAAGAAATAAAAATTTTTACATAATTAAAAACTTAAATTCAAAACTGCTTTTGTTTTTAGGGTCTTGAAATATATGGCGGGGAAGAAAAATCAATGTCACATATTTATCTTACATTTCCATCGGAGAAGCACAGAGATAGGATATATGAAATTCTAGAACAATCTCCAAATGTGAAACTAGAACGACAGCATGTTGAAGAGATGACGCTGCAGTGGCAAAATGGAATTGTCTCTAATTATGATTATTTGATGTATCTTAACTGGTGGGTTATATATATTTTTTTATAGTAAATGCTCTTTTATAAATTAAATATTAACCAATGATATCTCCCTTGCCTTATCCAACTACGTGATTCGGCGAAAAAAGTTTTAAATGTTTTGAATAATGTTTTAAACCTAAATGTTTTGGTTTAATTTAAAATGTCAGTTGCTTGCTTAGTAAATTAAATAAATATTTAAATAATCATGACTTAACTAGATTAACTAGATTATATCTAAGTACATAAAAATAGGTAATTTTACTACCTGCTACTGCTATCTTATGTAATTTGTTATTTTCGCTATTGTTGAAAAATGTTGAATTTCTTTGAGACTAAAATATTATTTTAGTCTTGCAGATCGAAGTAAAAATGATCTAACACAATATCCAGTGTTCCCTTGGGTGGTTGCTGATTATACATCAGAGAAATTGGACTTGACCAATGCGGATATTTTCCGTGACTTGTCCAAGCCAATGGGTGCATTGAACCCCGAACGTTTGGATAAATTAAAAGAGAGATACAATGAAATGAGTGACCCAAAGTTTTTATATGGATCACATTATTCAGCGCCCGGACTTGTGTTATTTTATCTTGTAAGTTTACGAAACATGCCTTTACTAGTTTTCGCCTGCGACTCCGTTCGCGTGGAAATAAAAAAAGTAAGATGCCTATGTCTTCTTCCAGACTATCCTCTGCATCTCCAAACTTCATCAAAATCATTTCAGCCGTTTAGGCTACAAACTTTTACAAACATCCATCCATCCATTTAAACTTTCGCATTTATAATATTAGCAAGATTAAAAAAATGTTTCAATAGTGGTATTTTTTATATTTTTGTGTTTTTTTTTTAATATAAAGTAGTTTTAAATGTGTTTTACAGGTTAGAAAATATCCTAGATACATGTTGTGTCTACAGAACGGGAAATTTGACCATCCGGATAGAATGTTTAATTCTGTAAAAGATGTCTACAATAATTGTTTAAGAAACATGTCCGATTTTAAGGTAGGAAAATAAGTCCTATTGCAATATACGTATAAAGGCGGGATACACATGCTAGGAGCTGGCATACTTGGGAATGGGGACTTACAAAATAAAAAAAAACTGAAAATAAAAAAAAAGAACGAGCTTTTTTTCAAATCAGATTTATATGATTCTTCGTTATTTTTTATGCGGAAGTTGTAAATTGGTTGAAGTATTTTTGAAAAATTTCATTTTTGTTATGGTTTTTTTTTATGTGTACAGACATCAATAACTGGGATGTGTGTTCCCGTTAAAGTATTATTTTAACAATTGCTTGAAGCTGTGTTAATAATATTTTTAGGAACTAGTGCCAGAATTCTATGATACAAGTGATAAGGGTGATTTCTTAGTGAATAAATTTGAGATAGACTTTGGGGAGCGACACGACGGCTCTGTAGTGCAGGACGTGTCGCTGCCGCGCTGGGCCGCCGCGCCACAGGACTTCGTGTCAATACTACGCGACGCTCTCGAATCAGATTATGTATCTAGACATTTACATTTATGGATCGATCTCATTTTCGGCTACAAACAAAGAGGCGAAGAAGCTGTGAAAGCTAATAATGGTAAGTAATTTTTAAGACACCATTTCAAGTATTTTTTGTTGTTTTCAAATGATTTTGGACTTCATTCTTCTATTAATCTAGGCTGATTTATAAAGATTTGTATTTTTTAAGTTAATAAATTCAAAAACTTTTAAACGTAACTAAAACATAATCTATATTTAATATACTTTATTTAAATACGTTTAGAAAAGTCGCAGGTAAAAGCTAATTTTATATTTTACACAACTTATCTAACGAATATTATAAATGTGAAAGTATAGATGGATGGATGTTTGTTAGAGTTTGTAGCCTAAACGGCTAAACACATTACGATGAAATATGGCATAGATGTATAGGATAGTCTGGAAGAAACATAAGCTACTCACTTTTGTGTTTTTTTAATTCCACGCGGACGAAGTCGCAGGCGAAAACAAGTATAAAACATTGAAAAAAAATGGCATATACATTAAAGTTCTCTATTACAGTATTCCATCACGTATGCTACGAGGGTTCCGTAGATCTAGAATGTGTGTACGACATGAACGACAGACATGCGCTAGAAGTACAGATAATGGAGTTTGGTCAAGTGCCTAAGCAGTTGTTCACAAAGCCACACGTCAGAAAAGTGACACAGAGTATACAAATACCGTTGTCTCATGTCGATGAAACACCACAGAGAATAGAATGTATAGAAACAATAAAGTTGCATAAAGAGGCTGTGACTTCCGTAGCTCGTGTAGGAAATAAAATTATATCTGTGGGTAAAGATGGAGCGTTGAAAGTGTACGATTTGTCGCAAGGCAAGCAGATGCGAAGTGTAGTGTTGTGTTCTACGCCGCTGAGTTGTTGTGTGATGGTGGATGATAATACCGTCGCTGCTGGCTCGTGGGATAATGAAATGTAAGTTTTTTCATATATTTTGTATATTTAGTTCCATATATCCTTCTCGATAACGTTTTTTTCTTCCTGTCCCACCTCCAAAGGTCAAAGCGTGATGTTAAATAGCTTATAACCTTCTTTAATAATTGTTTTATCACAAGTAAAAAGACATTTTTAACTCCGATCAGTAGTTAATGAGATAAGCTGATACAAACATACATTTTCCTTTCAGATATTTATACAATGTAGAATATGGAAGGGTTGTAGAGAGTTTTCGGGCGCACGACGATTCTGTCAGCTGTTTACTCTGGATTACTAAAGGTATGAGCTATTTAGTTCTGACAATCTACGTTATAGGTATTCTATACCAATATTGTAAAAAGGAAAGGTTTGTATTTTTGTATGTATAGAAATAACTCAAAAATTACAGGGCCGATTTCAAAAATACTTTCACTGTTTAAAAGCTAAGTTATCGATGAGTAACAAAGGTCTTATTTTTGAATTTTACGTGAACGAAGTCCCGAGCAACAGCTAGTTATTAATAAAATTAATATTTTATTTGTTGTTTTAGAACATTTATTGATATCCGGTGGATGGGACGGCGTGGTGCGCGTGTGGGGCAACGTGGGCAAGACGGGGCAGGCGCTGCGCGGACTGCAGGCGGAATTAGACCATGATGGGAAGATCACCACACTCACATACAGGTATGAACGTAAACCAAAAAAAATCTCTCTACATACATTATTTTAACCTCAGAATTAACTTTACTAAGAATTTAATAATTATTTTCCTATTTATTGACTACTAGCTTTTGCCCGCGACACCGTCCGCGTGTAAATAAAAAAGTAGTGTAGCCTATGTGTTCTTCTAGACTATTCTATGCCAAATTTCATCAGAATCCCTTCAGCCGTTTAGACTAAAAACTCTAATAAACATCCATCCATCCATCCATCCATCCATCTAAACTTTGGCATTTATAATATTAGTAAGATGGAAAACATTTAATTCTATTATTTTTTTAAGAATAGCGAACGATAGATGGCGCTATTGTTCAAAATACTACAATTATTTTTAAGAATAGCGCCATCTATTGAAAATACGAGTATGTTTTCCAACGCCATCTATTGAAAAGTTTTGAAACTATGCCAGATACCGTGGCGCAGAGTTGGATGTGCTGGCGGGCAGCGTGGAGGGCGAGGTGTTCATCTGGGAGCTGCGGCGGCGGCAGCTGAGCAGCAAGGTGCGCGTGCACGCCGCGCCCCTCGCCGCACTCTCCCTCGTACTGTCCGGGGACAGGATCGTCACCTCCACTGACGATGGACACTTGTATGTCACTGATCTAGGAGTTTACCACTCGGTAAGATTTTTTAGACATTTTTATGTAGAAGGCAAAGTAATTAGGACAGTTAGTCGCTCCTAAAGACTCCAAAAATGTTAAATAGGTAGGTTCAAATCATACTTATCATATTATAAATGCAAAAGTTCAAATGGATGGATGTTTGTCAGAGTTTGTAGCCTAAACGACTAAACGGATTTCGATTAAATTTGGTATAGATGTAGAGGATAGTCTGGAAGAACATATAGGCATACACACTTTTATTTTTATTCCACGCGGACCAAAGCTAGTGCTTTTATATTTTGATCACAAGATACGTCACCTTTTGTAATATTGCAGTTCAGCTAAAACAATTCAATCGTGGTAAGAAACCCGTATCTTAGGAACATTATATTTGTAAAAACCACGACAGTTTAAAGTTATATAGGGGGAATAATAGTGTTGTCTCCCCCTGTGTCTGCAGGTGTACCACAAGCAGCTGCGGTGTGCGGCGACGGCGCTGCGCTGGGAGGCGGCGGGCGGCCGCGCGCTGTGGCTGGGCGACCGCGCCGGACACCTCATGCTGTGGGACATGCTCGCCGTCGCGCAGCTGCAGCAAATACACGCTCATACTGGTAATCTACCTGCAATTTTTCCTGGGTACAGTCAAAGAATTAAATTCCCTCCCCACTTAGGATAACATAGCAAACTGCATTTTTGATTGTGACTTTTGACTTTTTAAGCATCGAATGGGCACATAAATATGTCGATAATAAATACCTCGACTTACTGACTCTAAATTTTCCTGAGGACATTCTTATTTGAAACAATGTAATTAAAATATATTTTTTTGTTATGTCACGGTATTTGTTTAGTATTTTATATTATTGTTCTTGTTTACAGGGTCTATCACATGGATTTGTCTCGATGTGGAGTCCAATACTCTGGTCACAGCCAGTGAGGACAAAACCGTAAAGATCTGGCGATTGTCGAATAGCTCTTGACATTGTATTTCGTTTTATTATGTAGTATTACTTATTGATAGTCTTGTAATTTTAAGGATATAATGCAAAACGAATTATCTTGTTAGAAATGACAATAAAGTATTATTATTTTAATGGGATTTTTTGATTTTATTATTTTATTTATTGCCAGTAACATAAAACTATATTGTCTAAATAAAATAGATTAGTTTGATAAATGACGTATATAAAGTATCGAATTCAATTTATATGAAGGCAAATGCCGTACTTAATATACAGGTATCGTAGTGACGAAACAAACACGTGTAGCGAACAATTTGGAACTATCGATATTCGGATTAAATAATTAACGATCTCGACTAAAATTATTATTTTCTTATTAACTAATTTATAGGACAATTCTAGTACTGATTATAGTTTAGAGAATTTAGCGATGATAGGAATAATAGCGAAATCCAATTCGATTACGAACGGCTGTAGTAGTAATAAACATTTATTTACTCTCATTATTAATTTGAGAAAACAGTGTTTTTATTTAATTCATAAGTTATAACTATAAATCTATTGATTCCATTTTCTATAAGAATAAAAATCAAAAATCGATAAGATTCATGACTGATTTTACACAACCATCCCTACTAAATTTGAAATGAGTTGTCAAACTAATCTAAATTATTTAGACGATAGAGGATGTGATAAGTTTTTCTGGTGTAATGACAGATGGCGTTGTATTAAACCTCGACCCAACCTCATTTTCCCGTGTATTTTTTCTACCAATTCATTTATTCCAAAATATCGTTGTCTCACTTTCTTCAGAGATAATGAGAGAGACATCGTGTTTTAATTACAAATGTTTCCGCAGTACTGTGTACATACAGTTATCATATTTCTCATTGAGATAGTAGAAGTAGCAGAGGTCTGCCTTTTTAGATAAAATTTTGTAACGGTGATTTTTCGCCTGTGCAAATTAGCGGTATGATTAATCAGCTAAAATATCCATTTTTGTAACTACCGAGTAGTTTAGGGTTAGCAAAGAGATTCCTTGCCAGTATTTTTTATATTAGCCTACAATTATTGATATTTTAATAGTAGTAGAGCCCGCTTTAACATTTTCGCACGAATGGGTTCGCTTGCCCGGTGAAATACCACGACCACACAGAAGACAGACGTGAAGTGGGAGCAATTCCGCGTTTCGTCTGATAGGTGTGTGCCGAAGACCCAACTTTGTCCCCTTTTCCTTATAACAAGAGGATAGGAAGGGCACATGGATTTCACGGTGCAGAAGACGCATATGAAGAGGAAATATTTTCTTTATGTGCTCGTCAATTAAGGGTAGGCAACGCATCCGCAATTGCATGTCTATGAGCAGCGGTCCCTTCGCCAGTTTGGCGGATTCAGCTAGCTCGTTTGCCACCTTAAATTATAAAAAAAATATAGTTCGATAATTTTGGAACAAAAAGTTGTATTGTTTGTACCGTTTTCCTAATAGCAACTACTTTAATTTCATTAATGATAAAGTTTTCTGAATTTCTAAAAGTACGATGTATTTATTTTTTTATCTTACGTCACACGCTACGTCAAACATTATGATTACAAGCGCTAGCAGCTAGCAGGAAGGGAGTAGGGTGGGTGATACCGACGGGGCCGCGACCCCCCGCAACAACCCATATGCACCTACCCTACACATAACGTACTGTATAACAATGCCTTTTGTCTCGCAAAAAAAGACCTTAAAAGATTTTTAAATCTTCAAACATGCTAGCTTTTAAGAATAGACGCCTAGTATAAGACGTGAAAGGTTAATATTTAGGTTTTTCTAAAATTTCAACCTTTCGAAGGTTTCTCTAATTTAAATAAAACATTTATATCACTCGTTATAGTGTGCCTAAACCTAAATACGATAGATTAGCTTGATAAATGATGCATATGAAGTATCGAATTCAATATGTATGAAGGCAAATGCCGTACTTAATAGACAGGTATCGTAGTGACGAAACAAACACGCATAGCGAACAATTTTGAACTATCTATATTCGGTTTAAATAATTATCGAACTCAATTAAAATTATTATTTTCTTATTCACTAATTTAGAGGACAATTCTAGTAATGATTACAGATTAGAGAATTTAGCGATGACAGAAATAATAGCGAAATCCAATTCGAATACCTACGGCTGAAGTAGTAATAAACATTTATTTACTCTCATTATTAATTTGAGAAAACAGTGTTTTTTTAATTCATAAGTTTTAACTATAAATCTATCGATTCCAACTTCTATAAGAATAAAAATCGGAAATCGATAAGATTCATGACTGATTTAACACAACCCATATTATTTAGACAAACTATAATACCAATTATTAGCTTTTTGACCGACTTCCCAAAAGAAGGAGGTATTCAATTCGTCGGTATATTTATTTTTTATTTTTTTTTTTTTTATTTTTTTTTTATGTGTGTTACGGCATAACTCCGCCGCTAGTGGACCGAT